>NC_090224.1:22570000-22657500 GCF_024489055.1 Chanodichthys erythropterus
ACAAATATACACAGGTACGCACTAACACACACACTCACACACAAAACACATACACACTCACTCACAATCACACACAAATACACACACCTACACACAAACACACACACACACACACACACACACACACATACACACTCACACACACACAAAAAACACACACACACACACACACACTCACACACACACACACACACACAAAAAACACACTCACAATCACACACAAATATACACAGCTACGCACTAACACATACACTCACACACAAAACACATACACACTCTCTCACAATCACACACAAATACACACACCTACACACACACACACACACACACACATACAGACACATACACACACACACACACACACACAAAACACACACTCACACACAATCACACACACAAAAAACACACACTCACAATCACACACAAATATACACAGCTTCGCACTAACACACACACTCACACAAAAACACACACACTCACAATCACACACACACACACACACACACACACACACACACACACACTCAAACAAAAAATCACATACAAATATACACACCTGCTCTCACACACACACTCATACACAAAAAACACACAATCACACACACTCACAATCACACACACACACTCACACAAAAAAATCACACACTAACACACACACAATCACACACACACACACACACACACAAAAACACACAAACACATACACACACACACAAAACACACACACACACACACTCACAATCACACACCGATATACACACACTCACACACAAAAAATACACACACTCACAATCACACACACTCACACAAAAAACACACTAACACACACACAAAAACACACACAATCACACACACACACACACACACACACTCACAATCACACACACACACACACAAAAACACTCACATACACACATGCATAGACACACACAGTCACACACAAAAAACACACACTCACGATCACACACACCTACACACTAACACAATCACACACAAATACACACACCTACACACTAACACAATCACACACAGACACACACACACACACACACACACAAATACACGCACACACACACACACACAAAAAACACACTACAATCACACACAAACACACACACACACACACGAATACACGCACACACACATGCATAAACACACTCACACACAAAAAAACACACACACACTCACACACAAAACACATACACACTCACTCACAATCACACACAAATACACACACCTACACACTAACACAATCACACACAGACACACACACACAAAAAACACACTACAATCACACACAAATACACGCACACACACACACATGCATACACACACACACACACACACATACACAAAAACACTACAATCACACACAAACACACACACATAATTACACACAAAACACTCTCTCACATACAATATTACATTAGTCACATGATATATTTACAGCTCAGGTGATTGGCTGAAAACACTCAGGTCTTGGTTGTGTTCCAATATTTTCTATGATCTTCAAGTAAGTCTGCTCCACCAGCACCATCAAATCATCCTGCAAAATAACGACTGCTTTCAAACAGGTTCTCTGAACACTCCATCAGTTTCTGTTGCGATATCGAGGAAAACAGTCAATCACACCAGCAATCTTCAGCAAAGTCATAGAGTTTTGAGGAACTTCTGCAGTTTCCATGAGGCCGAGTTCTCCCGCAGAGAGATCCTGTCAGCGCAACTCACCGGAATTACCTGATTAAAAACAATTTATCTGGAAAAACTGTGTCAAGCATTGAATTACAAGGATTACAGCGCCATGGAAGGCCAGGGATTGTGTTTACAAGGTATGCAGTGTTTCTCCCTGTAAATAGGTTTCTGTGGAATAGGTAAAGTTAGGATTTAGATTAATTAGCTTCAATGCAAGCAAATAAATACATTCAGGAGGGATCATGGAGTTTTGGCCGGAGCGCTGTGTATTCACACGTTAAGCCTTGTTTATTCTGTGAGAGTCTCACACCACATTTCTATATGTGCTCACATCTAAAGTGATCACAGTTATCTCACTACAGAACGTTGTCTGTTTCTTCTACAGCAAAAATGCATTCCAAACAGAATAAAAAAATATTCACAGGTGCAGATATACACAATAAATCATTGATTTCAATTGATCTTGTGCATGCTTTGACTCACGCCGTACGTCTTTCGCTTTAAACGTCACACTGACTGCTCTGTGTTCATCAAAGTCATTCCAGACTGCTTTCATAACACGCTGTCATGTGACACGCATCAAAACCAATGCAAAAGTACAACTAACATTTGTCACACTAAAGTCTAAATCTAACCGCATGTCGCATAAAATCGCATCTGTGTTTTATGGACTCCATCATTCCATGGTTAAGATATTTCATTAACGCACATTACAATTAGTCCTCAAACTTCATCATCAGTGTATTTTCATGTTGAAGCATTTCAAACAGCATGCAAACTCATGAAGCATTTCTTGACCTGATGCATTAAAATGTGTCAAATAATCATCTCTCTCGACTCTCTAGTTCTACAGATGTTTTTTTTTTTATGAAGCATATTTTATATAATGCACCACAGCCGCTAATCGCAATGTCAAATCATCTCAGCATCTTTTTCTTGACTTAACCACAAGTTCATAAAGAAGCTGCTCAACTACCAATGCACTAAAAAATGCCATCCGTCAAACAATCTCAGCATCTCTTAGCGTCAATGTATTTTCATTAAAACAACCATGTCGGACGATTTTGAAGTTGGAGGAGTTTTTCACTGTACCGTAACCTTTCCGACATGATTACGTCATGCGTGGAGCATCACAAGATGAGCATTTGTGGTTAAAAAGTGTCTAATGTTTATTTTCTTTTGAAAATGTCTGATGGTTTCTCTAGATAAGACTCGTATTCCTCGTCTGGGATCATGTAGAACTCTTTGAAGCTGCACTGAAACTGACATTTGGACCCTTGAATTTGAATTCTGAAGTGAACTAATCCTTTAGGAGTGCAACTCAGCATCTCTTGATCTCAAGCAAAAGCAAAAATGCATGTGTGAGAAGCATTTTTAATGCAATGCATCCCAAGCACCAATGCATTGGAAAAAGTGGAGCTGTCAAATAATCGTGTTGCATTGATCGCATCTGTCTCTCTCTCGCTCCTCCAGACAGGAGAGTTGACGGGAGGTAATCCCCTCCATGTGAGGAGGCGGCACGGGTGTGGAGGCGTGTTGTTTTTCATTCAAATCCTTACTAGTCCTATAAAAAGCGGGACTCGGAGCTCGAAAGAGAGAGAGAGAGAGAGATAGTGAGTGAGAAAGAGAGAGAGAGAGAGAAAGAGAGAGAGAGAGAGAGGGAGCGCGCACGCTAAACGACACGGCTGTATCTGTACCTGTCCGGATGGGGATGGAGATGCTGCATGGATCAGCAGGTGTCCAAACGGCGAAGGCGCTGAAAAACGCCGCCGTGTGCCTGATGCTGCTGCCCCGCTTCCTGCTCGCGGCCGTGATGCTGTGGCTCCTGGATTTCCTGTGCATCCGGAGGAAGGTGCTAATGAAGATGCGGGAGAGCGACGTCGGCAGCCCCGACGACCCGCCGCTCTGCGTGTCCGACTCCAACAAGATGTTCACGCTCGAGTCGCTGCGCGCCGTGTGGTACGGCCAGAAGCTGGACTTCTTCAAGACGGCGCATTTGGGAGGCGCGGCGCCCAACACCGAGGTGGTCCCGCTGGACAGCGAGCGGCGGAGAGGAGCGCAGCGGATCCTGGACTACGCCCGCGGGAGGAGACCCCTCATCCTCAACTTCGGGAGCTGCTCCTGACCGCCGTTCATGACGCGCCTGTCGGCGTTCCAGCGCGTCGCCCGGCAGTACGCGGACATCGCGGACTCGCTGCTGGTGTACATCGAGGAAGCGCATCCGTCGGACGGCTGGGTGAGCTCCGACGCGCCCTACCAGATCCCCCGGCACCGCTGCCTGGAGGACAGGCTCCGCGCCGCGGAGCTCATGAACCAGAAGGTGCCGGGGAGCGCCGTGGTCGTGGACACCATGGAGAACTCGTCCAACTCGGCGTACGGCGCCTATTTCGAGCGCCTCTACATACTGAAGGACGAGAAGGTCGTGTATCAAGGCGGCAGGGGTCCGGAAGGCTACCGGATCTCGGAGCTCAGAGACTGGCTGGAGCGCTACCGGAACGATCTGGAAGCTTCTAAAGCGGCGGTGGTGGTTCACGTTTAAGGCGGACGGACGGATGTTTTTTTCCCCCCACAGCCCTACTCTCGTGTCCTTATCATAAAGTCATTGGCTGTGTTTCAAAACATAGTGACTGTCTGCGCTCTCACCAACGGGGGAAAAAAGTTCTTGATGTTCCATTATAGCTTCTGCAGATCAATGTTTTGGGTTCTTCAGACCTCATTGGTGGCGTTTCAAAACCTACACTCTCTTAAATATACTATATGGCTCTTTGGGAATGAAGGAGCATCCACACAGTGAAACAGTGATGATTTTCCATGGAGCTTGAGCCAGGCTTCCCAACCAGGGGTCCATGCACTGTAAAAGCGTTTTCTCAGGTAACCTAAAGATGAGAATGACGTTAGGTTACAGCATCGAAAGTCATCTTAGCAGTAGAAACAGATTCTTAACAGTTGCACATTTCACTTTGTTTACAGTGTGGACCCCTGGGGGCCCGTGAAGTGTGTTTTTACATTTCCATGTCATGATATAAGATGGATGGATGCTTTTCCAGACCACTCTTGTGTCTTTTTGATGAAGTCGTTAGCTGTGTTCAAAACCTGTCTGCGATCCTTTTTACATCCTTTACGTCACACGCTCTAAAAAAAAAAAAAAAATGCTGGTTAAAAAAACAAAGATTGGGTTGTTTTGACCCAGCAGTTGGGTTAAATGTGCTGGGTAGTTTTATTTAACTCAACTATTGTTTAAAAATGACTGTATTTCTTAATTAAAATGAACCTAAAATCAGACACATAATTACTAGATGCAACAATAATAATCAAAAGGTGAACATTTATTAATAAGCAATTTAATACATGTGTATTATAATAAAAGACTTCAGATGCAAAAGCCTCTTCTAAAATCAAACTCGTATGTTCAGGCTCACTTTAACGGCAATTAAAAAGTCATTTTCATGTGAATTAAACATACAAATGCTCATTTAGAGGCTTTTGCATCTGAAGTCTTTTATTATAATAAACATGTATTAAATTGCTTATTAATAAATGTTCACCTATTGATTATTATTGTTGCATCTAGTAATTATGTGTCATACGTATAAATAAATGTTGAGTCAAACATTTAACCCAACCGCTGGGTCAAAACAACCCAATTTTGTTAATTTCCAACCCAACCGAACCCAGGGTTCTCGAGATTCCAAACAGCTCTTTGGGAATTAAAACAAAGTCCCCTTGGTGTTTCATTAAATGTCCTGATCTAACACTAGATCCAGGGTTTTCAACCAGACGAGAAGAACATTTCCAACTGTTTGAATTGATCTGTTTAGGATTATATTATGCATCATTGTTTAAGTTCTAAAGTGTTGTCAAGCTTTTTATTCCGGGTCTGTTAACGGCTGAAAACCCTTGAACTAGAGGATAAAACGTCGAGAAGGTTCATGCGCTTCAAACACGCAGACACCAGGTTTTGAACACAGCCGTCAAATCTGCTGCTATACAGGCTGTCGACCACAATACTGCAAATGTTGGCTTTTAGTTTCATGCATACAGTTATCTAGACAGATGTTTATGTTGTCAGTGGCCATGCGACCGCATGATAGCTGTTGTGCTTTCGTCTCTGTTCTTTAGGCCTACTTGTTTTATGTCAATCCAACCTGGCATTTTATTTGAAATATTGCAAAGACGGTATATCTATCTATCTATAACATATCCTATTTTATTTTTGTATGGTATCTTTCCCTCGTGAGTGAGTGTGTGTGTGTGTGTGTGTGTGTGTGTGTGTGCGTGTGTGTGAATGTGCGGCCAGGAGGCCGTTTCATTGTACTCTGGAGTTATTGTGAAGATCGGTTTTTAAAAGGATTTTAACCAGAAAACCGATACTGATGTAATTTGACACTAGAGTACAGGACAGAGAAATGGCCTCCAGACGTATTGCCAAATGTTGTTTTGTAAATGGTGTATATTTTATTGAACACTTTTTTTTAAATAAATGGTAGAGCACCCTCTAAAATCGGGTTTATCCATAATTTCCAAGTGTGTAAGAAACCTCATCTGGACCTGAAATGTGAAAAACAAACAGTCATGAGAGATACAGAACTGATGTGCAAGTTACACTTTGCATTTCTGTGAAAGTAAGGGACATTTTTACATGTCAAACGTACACTGTCTCTCATATTCCCTCTCATTATGTTTACAGGAATATAAAAGCAAGACATTTTAGCTTCGAAATCATAATTAGGCTTTGGGAAATTTGGTAACACTTTTATTTTACAGTTTTATTGTTACATGTTACATGTATAATAACTATAATTACATGCAACTAAACCTAAAACAAACCAAATCCTAGTCCTAACCCTACATTTACAAAAAAAAAAAAAAAAAATGGGTTAAAAATGGACGAACCTATGACTGTGTTGTTTTAACCCCAAACGATCCAATCGCTGGGTTTGTCCATTTTCAACGCAACTTTGGTTGTTTTTTATAGTAAGTACTTAATATTACTCAGTATTAAATGAACACTCTAAAAATGCTGGGTTAAAAACAACCCAAGTTGGGTTAAAAATGGACAAACCCAGCAGTTGGGTTAAATGTTTGACCAACCTGCTGCGTAGTTTTATTCAACTCAACTGTTGTTTAAAAATGACTATGTGTCTGGATTAAAATGAACCTAAAATAGGTTGGAAATTAAAAATCAGACTCATAATTACTAGAGAAAACGAAAATGAACATTTACCAATAAGAAATTTAATTATAATCATTATTTATTAAACTTAATAATAAATGTTAATTTATTAAACATATTAAATGTTCATTTCCAACATGCTTTGAGTTCATTTTAAGCAAAAAATAATAATTTTTAAACAATAGTTGAGTTAAAAAAAATTACCCAGCATGTTGGGTCAACCCACTTTGTCAATTTTCAACCCAAATTGGGTTGTTTTTAACCCAGCATTTTTTAGAGAGTGGTTAATAGAGTAGGTTGAGATGTATTTGCAAAGTTAATTATAGTCAGTTGAACGAACGGCAGAATACAGCGTCACACAAACTACCCATATTTAGTGTTTTTTAAACCAAGCATCACTAATATTGCTCATATGCACTTTAATGAAGAAAACAGCACTCACATTCCCTTTATATCTAGTTAAAATCCACTGAAATGTCTGGTGAGGTGAACTGTCTCTGCAGCTTTAACACGAGGAAGATGAGCGATCTTAGAGATGAAGAGAGAGAGAGAGAGAGAGAGAGCTGGTAATAGTGTTTGATTGATCCCGATGACTACCATCAGGGACATTTGACTGAAAACATCTGAACTTCTGCATTAAACACTAAAGCGCTCAAGCTCACGCGTCGCAGTGATTTGTCACGAGTGAGGGCTGATGTGAAATACACAAAACCCCCTGGTAAAAATCACTGTAATGCACAACCTTGAGAATAAATAGTCATATTTATTGTTATAGTTCATTAGTGTTTCCAGTTGTGGTTAAAATATCTAATCATTTCTTCGTCTTGAAGGGTCATTTTGATTGCATGTATGAAAAATATTGTTATAATCAAAGGCAAAATAAGATAAGAACAATATTATAATCTGGCCTGTTGAAGGTTATGATTTTATGGAACATTATGTTCAAAAGTTGCAGCAAGATCATCTCAGCTGCTTTTTGAATTCAGACTGTCTATTTACACCAAGAGCAAATCAGCTGCCTTGCTGGCAGAGGCTATTTACATTAACCCCGCCCACCATCATCTGATTGAGCCAGACAATAAATAAAGCAGCATCCATTTATAATTTTAATAAATATGATCATATACACTGAATATGTTATGCATTCTGTTTACAACACACTGAGGTGCAAATAATTTCTAGCACTAAATATAAATCGCATCTACAACTATTTACACTTTTGTTGCCTTTTAAAGGTTACTTTGTAACGGCGACCTACTAAAGAGCATAAAACAATAATTTTGTTGGTAAAAATTAATGTATTTAGGTTGATTCAGAGATGACTTTTTGTCTGCTGCCTACTAAAAAGGAACATTCCACAGTCTGAAACTTGTACAAACAGTGAAATGAAACACTCAAAGGGCTCGAGTTTGATATTATCATGCTGCTGATCTCTATCTATAGACAATAATCTAATAAGAATAAAAATACAACTCACAGTTCAATTTAGGTTTTTTAAAAAGTATAAGTGTTGAATGAAAACATTTATAATCAACATTTCTCTCACTTTTGCCCTGGATCATGGTGCATTCTGGGACTGCCTTATAATACAGCCAAAAGAAGGTGTCTTAAAAGGCAGCGTAGTACTGATACCTATCCAAACACTACAGGTGAACATTTTGCAACACTTTTTTAATGTCTTCTGCTCATCAAAGCTGCGTTTATTTGATCAAAAATACAGTAAAAATTGTGAAATATTTTTACAATGTAAATCAGCTGTTTTCTATGTGAATATATAGTAAAGTGTAATTTATTCCTGTGATCAAAGCTGAATTTTCAGCATCATTACTCCAGTCTTCAGTGTCACATGATCCTTCAGAAATCATTCTAATATGATGATTTGATGCTCAAGAAACATTTATGATTATTATCAATGTTGAAAACAGTCATATTTTTGTGGAAACCGTCATAAATTTTAATTTTCAGGATTCTTTGATGAACAGAAAGTTTAAAAGAATAGAATTCATTGGAAATAGACATTATAAATCTCACTTTTGATCAATTTAATGTCTCTGATGAACAATTCATTATTTATTCCAAACTTTTGAATGATGATTTCTGATGGTTTCCACACAAATATGACTCTTTTCAGCATTGATAATAATCATAAATGTTTCTTGAGCAGCAAATCATCATATTAGAATGATTTCTGAAGGATCATGTGACACTGAAGACTGGAGTAATGATGCTGAAAATTCAGCTTTGATCACAGAAATAAATTACACTTTACTATATATTCACATATATTTCAAATATATTTAAATAGTAAAAATATTTCACAATTTTTACTGTATTTTTGATAAAATAAATTCAGCTTTGATCACAGGAATAAATTACACTTTACTATATATTCACATAGAAAACAGATGATTTACATTGTAAAAATATTTCAAAATTTTTACTGTATTTTTGATCAAATAAACACAGTCTCGCTGAGCAGAAGAGACTCTTTCTAAAAAAAAAAAAAAAAACCTTAATTATTCCAATCTTCCCTGTCCTTAAAATGCTGCGTTTTGGTGTGTTTGACAACAGAACATCTCCAGTGTTTAATCAGAGGAAAGATGTCTTCTCAGAGTTTCCAAGATGTTCTTGTCCTTATCAAGCAGGACGACACTCATCTGCGATCTGACAGGATGAAGTCACAGCCGAGTTTTTTTGAGCGATGATCCCGTTCCTGCGCCCCACACACACTCCGGTGATTGTTTAGTCTGTGTTTGAGCGAAGAGCGAGAGAGATTGTTTGGGCCGGAACGAGGCCGGTTTCGGGGGGATGGATGGAAATACGTGAGACTTGAGTGCTTCATGATGGCTTTTGAATGAGCAGTCTCTCTCTCTGAGTGCAGAGCAGAAGGCAATGTGATTATGGCCCACGTGGCGGCCGTCCTCGCTGCTTGATTTAATGTATTCAGTCCTCTTCTTCTTTATCAGCTGCGCGAGTAGCCCTTTAATCTGCGCTGCGTGTTACTCTCACCTGTCTGCTCACTAAGAGGATGCTGTCGTCTGCCATCCACGATCCAGCGCTTTCCCTTCAGAAAAACAAGCACACCATACCAATAACAGACTTACACAGTAAATGGTTAGTTGTTTATAGACTTAAAAAAATAAAGGAATCAAATTTATTTCTCTTAAAAGCACCTATTTAAAAAAAAAAAAAAAAAAAAACAACATACAAAAAATCTAAAGAATCTTTCCATGTCCAATGCTTTTTAAGAGTGTGACTTTATAAAGCATACCGCTCCGGTTCTGTCTTCTGATTGGTCAATCCAGTGTTCTAATGGTGATCTAACTATTGAGTCATTCAGTGTCAAATAAACAAATTTCGGAAACATCCCCGGCTCAAATTTTTGATTTTGAAGTATATCTACTGAGTAATCCACTATTCTGTAGAGGGGGTCAAAATGACCATTTTCACCTGAGATTTTCACCAAATTAGAGGAGTGTAAAAATGACTTTAGAAAGATGGCAGCATCATTATTTTATTTTTACACAGAGATTTATAGATTTATTAGTAAAATCTGTTGACTTAACAATATTTGTTTCATTATATGCCAACAGTGACCGCTCAAAAATGGCAGAAAAGCAATTCTTGTGTTCTTTGCCTCAAGTTTGCATATCTGTAACTCAAGAAGTTTTAAAGATATCTTAATATCCTTTTAGATTCTGGCTCTTAACAAACTTTTCTTTTGGTATCTTCATTTTAAAGGCACTCGATGGTTCAAGCACAGAGATACGAGGATCTTAATGTGGATCCATGAGCAAATTGGTCAATTGTACACATTTTCAGTGGTCAAAAACTAAATGTGAGTCACTTTGAGATCCCCATATCTATGGGAATTAACTATATAGGGCCTTGAAAATTAAGATTTTAAAAGGAAAGTTAAGTAGGAATGAGAATCTAGAAGGATATTAAGATATCTTGAATACTTTTAGAGTTACACTGCAAAAAATGCTGTTCTTACTTAAATTTTTTGTCTCAATGCAAGAAGCAAGAAGCATTTTCTTGACAAGTAAAATTTATTTTCTTGTTGTTGGGAAAAATAAGTCAAAATTAAGTGAGATTTTCCTTAAAACAAGCAAAATAATCTGCCAATGGGGTAAGCAAAATAATCTTAATCCAAACTGAAAACAAGATTATATAGCTTATTCTTGGTTTGAAATAAGATAATTTTGCTTACCCCATAGGCAGATTATTTTGCTTGTTTTAAGGAAAAACATACTTAATTTTGACTTATTTTTCCTGAAAACAAGAAAATTATTTTTACTTGTCAAGAAAATGCTTCTTGATTTAAGAACGTTAAGATATTTTGACTAGAAACAAGAAAAAAAACGAAGAACAGCATTTTTTGCAGTGTACAGGCATGCAAACTTTAGAAAAGGAATATTTATGGCACTCAAACGAATGTTCTATGCAATTGAGCTGATAGAAAAACACAAGATACATTTGTAGTTTCAACATTATTTGTTCTTCAGATATTCCTCTTTTACAGAAAACAAGTATCAGCTGTATGAAAAGTGACCCACATTTGATTTTTGACCACTGAAAATGTGTACAATTGACCGATTTACTCATGGAGCCACATTAAGATCTCCATATCTCTGTGATTTAACCATCGAGGGCCATTAAAATGAAGATACCAAAAGAAAAGATTGTTAAGAACCAGAATCTAAAAGGATATTAAGATATCTTTAAAACTTCTTGAGTTACAGATATGCAAACTTGAGGCAAAGAACACAAGAAGTGCTTTTCTGCCATTTTTGAGCGGTCACTGTTGGCATATAATGAAACAAAGATTGATAAAGTCAACAGATTTTACTAATAGATCTACCAATCTCTGTGTAAAAATAAAATAATGATGCTGCCATCTTTCTAAAGTCATTTTTACACTCATCTAATTTGGTGAAAATGGTCATTTTGACCCCCTCTACAGAATAGAGGATTACTCAATAAATATACATCTGTGACTTTTAATATTTTGACTTTCATCACTATTTATGTTTGTCTTTCTACACAAAAAAATATGAACAAAATTAAAAAATTGAGCTGGGGACCTCTGGTTGATTTGACATGGAATGACCCAATTACCCTTAGTTTACATGACACCACAAAATCCTCTATTTCTTTTCAGCTGAATTATTTAGTAAAAGGACTGATATTGTTAAACTTTCAAAAAACATAACGCATTTTTCGTCTTTGCATGTTCATGTAGAATATCTCCAAGTGTAATTTAATTCAGCACTGACATTTCTGCACAATCACAAGCTCACCTAACTTTGTTTGGGAAAAATCTGTTCTAGCAGCTGGATGACATTTCATGAATTTGCTTGATATGTCATTTTAATGAATAACTGTGTGTGCGCACATTTGTTTGTGTATACATACACACTACAACGCCAAATCATCATATTGGAATGATTTCTGAAGGATCATGTGACACTGAAGACTGGAGTAATGATGCTGAAAATTCAGTGCAAATTTGAAGTCTTTTCTGCTCACTAAAACTTCATTTATTTGATCAAAAATACAGTAAAAATCTGAAATATTATTACAAACCCGATTCCAAAAAAGTTGGGACACTGTACAAATTGTGAATAAAAAAGGAATGCAATAATTTATAAATCTCATAAACTTATATTTTATTCACAATAGAATATAAACAACATATCAGATGTTGAAATTGAGACATTTTGAAATGTCATGCCAAATATTGGCTCATTTTGGATTTCATGAGAGCTACACATTCCAAAAAAGTTGGGACAGGTAGCAATAAGAGGCCGGAAAAGTTAAATGTACATATAAGGAACAGCTGGAGGACCAACTTATTAGGTCAATTTGCAACATGATTGGGCATAAAAAGAGCCTCTCAGAGTGGCAGTGTCTCTCAGAAGTCAAGATGGGCAGAGGATCACCAATTCCCCCAATGCTGCGGCCAAAAATAGTGGAGCAATATCAGAAAGGAGTTTCTCAGAGAAAAACTGCAAAGAGTTTGAAGTTATCAGCATCTACAGTGCATAATATCATCCAAAGATTCAGAGAATCTGGAACAATCTCTGTGCGTAAGGGTCAAGGCCGGAAAACCATACTGGATGCCCGTGATCTTCAGGCCCTTAGACGGCACTGCATCACATACAGGAATGCTACTGTAATGGAAATCACAACATGGGCTCAGGAATACTTCCAGAAAACATTGTCGGTGAACACAATCCACCGTGCCATTCGCCGTTGCCGGCTAAAACTCTATAGGTCAAAAAAGAAGCCATATCTAAACATGATCCAGCGTTTTCTCATTTAAAATGGACTGTGGCAAAGTGGAAAACTGTTCTGTGGTCAGACGAATCAAAATTTGAAGTTCTTTTTGGAAAACTGGGACGCCATGTCATCCGGACTAAAGAGGACAAGGACAACCCAAGTTGTTATCAGCGCTCAGTTCAGAAGCCTGCATCTCTGATGGTATGGGGTTGCATGAGTGCGTGTGGCACGGGCAGCTTACACATCTGGAAAGGCACCATCAATGCTGAAAGGTATATCCAAGTTCTAGAATAACATATGCTCCCATCCAGACGTCGTCTCTTTCAGGGAAGACCTTGCATTTTCCAACATGACAATGCCAGACCACATACTGCATCAATTACAACATCATGGCTGCGTAGAAGAAGGATCCGGGTACTGAAATGGGCAGCCTGCAGTCCAGATCTTTCACCTACAGAAAACATTTGGCGTATCATAAAGAGGAAGATGCAACAAAGAAGACCTAAGACAGTCGAGCAACTAGAAGCCTGTATTAGACAAGAATGGGACAACATTCCTATTCCTAAACTTGAGCAACTTGTCTCCTCAGTCCCCAGACGTTTGCAGACTGTTATAAAAAGAAGAGGGGATGCCACACAGTGGGAAACATGGCCTTGTCCCAACTTTTTTGAGATGTGTTGATGCCATGAAATTTAAAATCAACTTATTTTTCCCTTAAAATTATAAATTTTGTCAGTTTCAACATTTGATATGTCATCTATGTTGTATTCTGAATAAAATACTGAAATTTGAAACTTCCACATCATTGCATTCTGTTTTTATTCACAATTTGTACAGTGTCCCCACTTTTTTGGAATCGGGTTTGTACAATGTAAATCAGCTGTTTTCTATGTGAATATATAGTAAAGTGTAATTTATTCCTGTGATTGAAGCTGAATTTTCAGCATCATTACTCCAGTCTTCAGTGTCACATGATCCTTCAGAAATCATTCTGATATGATTTGATGCTCAAGAAACATTTATGATTATTATCAATGATGAAAACAGTCATATTTTTGTGGAAGCCGTGACAAATTTTATTTTTCAGGATTCTTTGATGAACATAAAGTTCAAAAGAACATTTATTTGAATTATAACTGTTTTATAACATTATAAATGTCTTTACTGTTACTTTTGATTAATGCATCCTTGATGAATAAAAATATTAATTTATGTAAAAAAATTATATATTTTAAATAGTTTCAGAGTGAAGGTGTAACGAAGCGGGAGTCATGGTAAGATCCAAATGCAAGCTTTATTAAGAATGTCGTACAGGCAGGGTCAATCAGGAGCAGACGAGAACAGCAAGGGACAGGCAGGATCGTAATCAGGGTGCAAGCAATGGTCAGGACAGGCAGATATCATTCGCAGAACAGTATACAAGGCAAGGGTCAGGACAGGCAGCAATGGGTCAAAAAACAGGAACAGGCAAGATCAATCACAGGCAGACAGAAAACAAGGAAACGCTCAGAATTGTCACAAGGAATCAAGACTTCGCAAACTGGTGGTGTGAGTGTGAGTCCTTTATAGTCCTGTTAATGTACTGCAGCTGGGTGTGGTGATTAGTGATTGATGGAGTGAGTGCAGGTGATTGGCAGAGAGGATTATGGGTAATGTAGTCCGGGAACTGACAGGAACAGACGGTGATCATAACAGAAGGGAGACTCAATAATGTAATTTGCAATGCACGTGATTTATATGTTATCATTAAAAATCTGCATTTCTATGGAGAAAATGAATGGGATTTTTCCTTGTGCTCAGTTATGGATCTGGGTCAGAGGTGAACATAGAGAATCGTTAACTACGTCAGCAGTCTTTTAATATCTCATAATTGCTATCTTAGTTTTGCTATATCTAGGTTTTGACCCTGTGAATGATAAATGTGTATTAGAAAATGTATAAAGTCCCACAGCTGATAGGAAAGAACTGACAGGAGCTTCATAAACAGTCTCTCTCTCTCTCATGTGAGAGTCGTCTGCTCGAGCTCCTGCAGAAAAGACACAATATGAATTATTATGATAAAAGGTCACCAGATTAAAACAAAATGTCAGTGCTTCGGAGGCCTGCAACACTTTAAGCTCACTTCTGATTCTGTGGCGGGTTTTGCCATTTGACTGATTGTGTGTGTGTGTGTGTGTGTGTGTGTGTGTGTGTGTGTGTGTGTGTGTGTGTGTGTGTGTGTGTGTGTGTGTGTGTGTGTGTATGAAAAGAACATATATTGTATTCCACACTGCAGTTCTGGATACTGATTGTGCAAGGCAAAGCAATCAATATCGATCAGTGAAATGTTATTCATTTATTAATATATTTTATTTATTTATTTATTTTTCATCAAATTTAAAATAAATAAATTATATATTGAAACAACCCAGCATTTTTTTAGTGTACATATAGCCTACTGTATATACACACACACTATGTTCAAAAGTTGGTGAGATTTTCTAATGTTTTTTTGTTTCCATGTTTATATTAAAGTCTGTGATGAACGACTGCATACAGGTTATTCCCACGAGGGCCGTTACAGGGAATCTGTTATTTCGATCGTCTCAAAACATGACAAAAACATGCTCTCGGTGCATTAGGGCAACAGAATCAATCAAACCCCGTCCAGATTCACCCCGCGTTCAGGTCAACAAACCAACAAAACATCTGAGGCTTGAACCAAATGCAGGATTACGTCCTTAAGAAAACAAGGTTTCTTCTGTGTGTTCCACCTCCCCATTTACAGATGCAAAAACTAGGGCAAGTTCTGGACAAAAGCACGGGCTCTGAATAACTCCAGATTGGTTGAAATGAGCTAAACAAATTAAGTGGCAAACAGGGCCAGATGATGTTGTTGTTTTTGGCTGGATTTGAGCTCAGGGATTGTGTTGAGATACTCAGGAGCGCCCTACATTTGCTGAAAGGTTTCTGATCTTGAATGGCTCCTGTGCTAGTCATATGATTACCTTGAGTCACCCCGCGTATCTTCCAATAACAGAGCGTTTAATCGGGTAATGCTTGTATGATATTACATGCAAGAGCCTCCGAGAGACGGGGCAAGGTCAAGTGCTGTCACGTGTGACGTGAACCATATATAAAAACTACCACCCAAAACATCATTTGACAGGAGGATTATTAAGTTGCCTGATACCTTCTAGTCTAAAATACAAACCCGATTCCAAAAAAGTTGGGACACTGTACAAATTGTGAAAGTTTCAAATTTCAATATTTTATTCAGAATACAACATAGATGACATATCAAATGTTTAAACTGACAAAATGTATAATTTTAAGGGAAAAATAAGTTTGTTTTTAAATTTCATGGCATCAACACATCTCAAAAAAGTTGGGACAAGGCCATGTTTCCCACTGTGTGGCATCCCCTCTTCTTTTTATAACAGTCTGCAAACGTCTGGGGACTGAGGAGACAAGTTGCTCAAGTTTAGGAATAGGAATGTTGTCCCATTCTTGTCTAATACAGGCTTCTAGTTGCTCGACTGTCTTAGGTCTTCTTTGTCACATCTTCCTCTTTATGACACGCCAAATGTTTTCTATGGGTGAAAGATCTGGACTGCAGGCTGGCCATTTCAGTACCCGGATCCTTCTTCTGCGCAGCCATGATGTTGTAATTGATGCAGTATGTGGTCTGGCATTGTCATGTTGGAAAATGAAAGGTCTTCCCTGAAAGAGACGACATCTGGATGGGAGCATATGTTATTCTAGAACTTGGATATACCTTTCAGCATTGATGGTGCCTTTCCAGATGTGTAAGCTGCCCATGCCACACGCACTCATGCAACCCCATACCATCAGAGATGCAGGCTTCTGAACTGAGCGCTGATAACAACTTGGGTTGTCCTTGTCCTCTTTAGTCCGGATGACATGGCGTCCCAGTTTTCCAAAAAGAACTTCAAATTTTGATTTGTCTGACCACAGAACAGTTTTCCACTTTGCCACAGTCCATTTTAAATGAGAAAACGCCTGCGCTTCTGGATCATGTTTAGATATGGCTTCTTTTTTGACCTATAGTTTTAGCCGGCAACGGCGAATGGCACGGTGGATTGTGTTCACCGACAATGTTTTCTGGAAGTATTCCTGAGCCCATGTTGTGATTTCCATTACAGTAGCATTCCTGTATGTGATGCAGTGCCGTCTAAGGGCCCGAAGATCACTGTAGATAACTTCAAACTCTTTGCAGTTTTTCTCTGAGAAACTCCTTTCTGATATTGCTCCACTATTTTTCACCGCAGCATTGGGGGAATTGGTGATCCTCTGCCCATCTTGACTTCTGAGAGACACTGCCACTCTGAGAGGCTCTTTTTATACCCAATCATGTTGCCAATTGACCTAATAAGTTGCAAATTGGTCCTCCAGCTGTTCCTTATATGTACATTTAACTTTTCCGGCCTCTTATTGCTACCTGTCCCAACTTTTTTGGAATGTGTAGCTCTCATGAAATCCAAAATGAGCCAATATTTGGCATGACATTTCAAAATGTCTCAATTTCAACATTTGATATGTTGTCTATATTCTATTGTGAATAAAATATAAGTTTATGAGATTTGTAAATTATTGCATTCCTTTTTTATTCACAATTTGTACAGTGTCCCAACTTTTTTGGAATCGGGTTTGTATTGAGTGTAGAAACAATTTTCACTCAGAAATTGCTAGTAAATTAAATATAGTTGCGAGCAGCAATCATTGGGGTTCGAGCGTTTAAGGCCTTTAAGCAGATGCATAAGAAGATATTATGTTTTATTTTGCAAGATCAGATGGAAAAGACAATACAGACAATTTACAATGGTTTTTAACCGTTATAATGCCACCTATGGTCCGATCTCTATAAATGTTTGCATGCTTGTTTAGAACCATATGCTGCATGTGCGCACTCAAAGTTCTGAGTTTTCATTTACAATTTATAGGCTTTTGTGAGCACTTGGCCCCTTTTCTAAATGACCCTGTTATAGCTATCCAAAGGGTAAAGGTGAACTTTTTTTTTTGATAATTATTGGCCTAAAAAGTCCCTAGAATTGTACTGCACTGGTTTGGCTTTGATTGGGTAAAAAACTTAGGACTAAACGTAGGTTTTTGACATGATCAAATATTTAACGAATGATTCGATTGATGGTGAGGTCCAAGAGGCAAATGTTTTCATGTTTTTTTCATGTTATAGCGCCACCAAGTGGCAAGTTGCTGCATCCTTTTTCACGCGACCACAGAATGAGCTCTTACATAGGTGTGCCAAGTTTGGTGAAAATATCTTGTTTCGTTTACAAGTTAGAGCCATTTTAGCAAAAGTGGCTCCGCCCACTTCAAACATTTGGCAGCTCTTTGGGACTGTGAATTGAAATTTCAACTTTTTTTTGATAATTATTGACAGTCAGACTCTGGAGAATCTCAATGCACTGATTTGGTTTCGATCGGGCCAAAATTCTAGGACTAATTCACAAAAGTTTTTTTTTTTTTTTTATCCGAAATACCTAAACATTTCTAAAAAAGCTTGTTTCTGCCACTGAACAAAAAAATAAAAAGGATCATTTTGACTTTTCTTCTCGCATTCTGACTTTATTTCTCAGAGTAGGACTTTATAACTGGACTTTACTATCACTTTTATATTAATCATTATTTATGAACATAAAAAATATTTACTACACACCCACAAAAAAGAATTTTTATGGGTTAAAGCAAGTATAAATAATTATTATAGTATTTCTACTTCAAATGTTCTCATTTAATCCAATGTATTACTTGCCGTTTCTTTGAAATCATTTGTGAAACTCTCTACATGAAAGTCATTTCTACATGAAAATTGCTTTGAAATAAATCTACACAATTTTTGAGTGTAAACCTGCTATCATCTATTATTAAAATTGATCAAACAATGAAAGAAAATCACTCACTTCTCTTGACTGAGTAACTTTTGGAATTTTTTTGACCACCAATTTTTTGGGAAAATCTTGTCACTATTTATGCACCGTAAAAATAATATTTTTTCGAAGTTGTAGCCTAAATAAAACAATTTAAAAGAGTTTCTTTCTACTTAAAAATTTCACAATTAATTTCTTGTAATTATTTGCGAGTGAAAACGGATTCTACACCGCATTTCTTTTTCCAGTGCACTAATTTCAAGTCCTTTTCCGGGCGTTTATCTAATATTTAATGTTACATGCATGCTCTAATGATGTAAACAACATTATCCTGAGCAAATAATTAAAGGAACGCAAAGCCTGAAGTTAATCCGCATCTGTAAAAACAGGCATCAGACAGCTTCGCTTGGCACAAATTCACTCAAAGTTACTAGAGTGTCGAGCGACGAGCTTCTAGGCATTAATAAGAACTTTCTGGAACTCTAAATGTGTTCTGTTGTCTGAAAATAGACGGTGCTGTTGAATGAGAAGCTTCCGGGGAAAATGAGCTTATAGCATTCTTGCAAATGCATGCATGGTTTGGTCTGCAGCCGTTTCACAGTTGTAATAGTTTGCAAGCTGGCTTCAAGAGTGGTGATCTATTATTAAACGATATGATGTGCTAGTGTTTTGTGCAACACCTCCACTTTCATGTGTTCATGTGGTTTTTCAGCCAGAGTCGGTTCCTTGTCACCAGATGGTATTATGTAATGCTTTCATCAGGAGGACAAATGACTAAAAGGAATCAAAGAATCTAAGATTTCATTCCGTCTAAAAGCATTGGAAATCTTTGCACTGTAGCTTTTACAGAGTCAAAGGTGAAATTCCTCATTTGGTCAGCCGCCGGATGAGCTCATGACACCTGAGAGAAAATGATAGATAGTTAGTGATGGCAGAGAGATGGACAAAGATAGAGAGATTTTCTTTAAAAAAAAAAAAAAAAAAAAGATTTTGAAGCAACTTTAACATTGATCATTCGCCAGTTTTAGTGGTTAAGTGGTTATCATTAAATAAAACAAAACAAAAAAATATATATGTAAAAACATTTGTATTAACTGAAATAAATGTGGAAACACTGACAAACAAAATAAATAAATAAATGAACATATATGTATATATATATATATATATATATATATATATATATATATATATATATATATATATATATATATATATATATATATATATATATATATATATATATATATATATATATAAAATGGTCATCATTTCAAAACTAACAAGAGTACAACAGAAATGAATAAAGTATTTATTATATATATACAGAGCCGGATTAACGCAAAGGCAAACTAGACACGTGCCTAGGGCCCGATTGGCGGGATGGGGCCCAGAAAGAGGGACAAAAAAAAATATATAATAATAATAATAATAATAAAAAAAATGTACAAATGTCCTATCTACAATTTATTTCAATATGTATTAATTAACTAAAATTAGTGACGATGTTTATCTTAACCATAGTCAGAGTGGGTCCGATGGACTCGCCAAAGCGAACACATCCTGTGGGTGTTGCGAAGCAAAATGCTAAATAAAGCTTGCCATAAAAAGCCTGCAAAAGTAATGATTATGAAAGTGACATTTTAATTGTTTATTAATAAACTAATGTTTTCTGAATCAGTGTCGGCTGCGAAGATGAAGTTGACATACTGACTCTCATCATCTCCGTGGACGCGCTTAGAGAGAGAATGCACATTTCATTCGGATGATCATCAGAGAGCCTATTTCTTTTCGTTTTGAATTATTTCGTTTAAAAGTAGACATTTCAAGCTTTCTATATATTTCTCATGTCCGCTGAGTTTCGGTTCATTTATAAGACGCGCCAGTTCACGCGCCAGTGATCGCGCCGGCACCTCCATGTCATTATTATATTGCCTGCTATATTTGCTTCTTATTTATTAAATCCAGGCAATTGGTTGATGAAACATTGATTAACATTAAGATACAATTTTCACAAAACGAAATTCACTTTAAAGAAAGGCTTTCTACAAAACAAAACTTAATGAAGTGTTTAAAATCATGTCTGTCCCATTCCATGTGTCCCGATATATTGCGCATGATGCATCTTACTCATGCTGTTCACTTTTCATAATCAAATAGATTAAATTTAAAAATAACATTATAATAGGCCTATTTAAACATAAATATTAAACTAAATACGTATTTAATGGCTACCAACACGTATACAGTACAGAGAAATTGCATGTCCATTTCATTTATTTAACATATTCAATATTGGGGGCATTTTTTTAAAGTAAAAAACAATAGTTACTTTCCCTGGTAATTAGTTCCTTTTATAATAATGTAACTCGGTTATTAACTCATTTACTATTTGTGAGAAGTAACTAATAACTATAACTAATTACTTTTTTAATAACGTGCACTGCATTTGACACACAAGACTCACAGAAAAGAAAAGACAGAAATGCGCAGCAATATCAAGTTCCCTTTCACTCTTGAACAAACAATAACACACAGAATTATGCCTGTTTTGTCAAGTATCCTCATTAGAGTAGTCTTAAAAGAGTTAAATAACGTCTTAAATGAACTTAAAGAGTTGTGAGAAAATGAGATGCGCGTCACATCAGCGGGAGCTCTTAAAGTGACAGCAGCCTAATAAACCAGTTACTGTGATGTCTGTCATTAATGTTCATCAAAGAACAAAGCCAACAGAGACAATTGCTTTAATAAGGCTTATGTTTAATTTATAATTTATGCAGTGAAGACTGCATAAAGTATTTGATAAATTTATTCAATTACTATATATTTCCTACCGGTCTAAAAGGTAGGAAATATATGGATACATTTATTTGGTCCAGGCCACAGATACATTTTTTTTTTAAGCTGTTGCTTTAAGTTGTTTCTACATTAATTTGGAGAGTAACGGTAAAATTATTACAATATTAAAGAGGGGAGAAGAGTCAGGGGCCTCCAACATAAATTATGCCTAGGGCCTCCAAATGTCTAGAACCGGCCCTGTATATATATACAGCTATGGAAAAAATTAAGAGACCACTCCAAGTTCAGAAGTCTCAAGTCTCTTAATTTTTTCCATATATATATATATATATATATATATATATATATATATATATATATATATATATATATATATATATATATATTTATATTTATATATATTTATTTAATTAATCTAGTTAATGCATAACATCAGTTAAAGCACTTAATAATAATAATAACATAGTTCATAACTTCTGAGCAGTAGGTGGCGCTATGTCGAAACTCTGCATGCACCCTCAAGTCATGCCTGTGATGACATATACCAAGTTTGGTGTCAATACACCAAATCATTGCAGAGATACAGCATCAAATACATTTTTGCATGCTCGCTGTCAAAGACATTGACACGCTATATGAGAACGGATTGGCCGATCAAAAATCTTTTAATAATTTTTTTGCCTGGAATGCGAGTAGATGCTACATACCAAATTTTGTGCAAATTGGACAAACGCTATTGGAGGAGTTCCATTCAAAATGGCAGAAAATTTTCCATGACGGATTTGTTTGTAGGACACCAAAAGTTATGAGCATAAACATGAGTGAATCTTTGAACTGTTGGTGGCACTAGAGAGTTTGATGTAGAGACTCCAAATTTGCAATGGTAACATTTCAGACTGTTCACTATCTGTGTGCCAAATTTCTAAACTTTTTATCATATGGTTCTATGGGCTGCCATAGACTCAAAAATGGAAGAGGAATAATCAGAAAATGAACGATTTCAATAGGGGTCTTCGCCCCGAATTACATACATTCATAAATAACTGGGCATCATTTAAAAAATATCAAGAGTAAAACATAAATAAATAATTTTGATAAAAAAATAATCAAGTATTCTATCTAGAAAATATAATAAAAGATATTTCATTAATCTCAGTTAACATATTACATGGTAGTTCTAAAAGTATTGAATTAAATTAAATACAACTAAAATACAAACTGAAGAACAATTTGTACAAAATACTGAAATAAACATATTTTTGCAGCTGTTGTGAGAACCATCATTATCAGTAACCTTTTGCCTCTGGTTGGGGTTCTGTTGCCCAACTGAAATAAGGTCAGAGGTCAAAGATCTCTAGAGCTGAATGATTAAAGTGACACAAAACAGGGTCAATATAGTAATTCCTTTGGCATTCATCAGGGGCAAACAAACAACACAGATAACAGTAATGCAGGTACTGACCAAAATAGATTGAGCAAGTGTGGACATGTGAACGTTGTTTTATAATCTCTCGAACAGGCCCAAAATCATCATTATTCCATTTGACCTACAAATGTTGATCCACCATTTACCTGATATACTCCCTAAAAAATGCAAAAGAACAGCCAGGGAACAAGCTAAGAGCAGCAAATCAGCTTAGGCTGGTTTAAGATGGTTTTATTTCCCCCCCACCAATGGGTATTCCTTTAATAAGACTTGCTTTAAACCCTCTGGCGCTCTTTGGTCATTTATGATCAAAACATTTTAGGTTTTTTTTTATTTATTTTTTTTAGAATCATCAGAATGGTACAGAAGTTGGTACAGGTTTTGGCACTTGTAATGTGAACACAAAAAAGATGAAATGATCCTGGAAAAAACAGTCACACTTGTACTACTCGTGGTCAAAAATAAGCGCATTGGAAATCAATTGGGAAATTAATTTCACCTAGAGGAAGCGTTTGGTACTGCGGCCAAACTCTGACTGAAAGCTAATTTTTTGAAATATCAACCTCAAATTTGGAATACAACTTGTTTACATTTATGTCTTCGATTTTTTCACAGTTTTAGAGTATTCATATAAAAATTGAAAAAGTATTTTTGTGCATTTTTCATTACAATAAACAAAGTTTATAAAGTGAAAGTTTTTTTTCACTTCATCAATAATCTGCAAAGTGTTGTCTTTAAAAAGAGACCAAACTGAAGTCTGTGCTCCAAAGAATTCAAGATTTACCACAGTTTAAGTTGGAAAGTAAAGTGAATAAATGGATTATAACTATTGCATAAATATAATTTACTACAATAAAATTCCCAAATAGTACAAAACATTAAATAAAAAAAACATTATCAAACTAAAATAAAGTAAATTCATTGAATTTAAATAAAATCAAATAAAAAAATTGTCATTTTTGGCCGCAAAGCGAGGAGCCTTTTCTAAGAAAAAAACGTCAATATTACTCTGAAATGTTTTCAAACAAAATATATTCATTTTTTACTTCATCAATAGGTGGCAGCAAAGTGAAATGTGAACTTTCTTTTCCAAACCAGTTTTGCTTTTTCCAATTTAGACTATTTGGCCTATGAACTTTTGCTCTTCAAACATATTAAGACATTAATTCATTTGTTATTTTATTTTAATTGCAGAATCATTTTGTGTGCATGAGCGAACACAAAATGTGCGAACACAAGTTTAGGAGTTCAGAATTTAGGAAAGAGGCTAAATGTATTTTACAGAAGAGATCTGAGACAAATCTAACTAATAAATGTAAAACAAAATAGTATTTTACACATTTTTAACTGTTATAGCACCACCTAAGGCCCTATCTCCATAAAAGTTTGAATGCTTCTTTAGAATCATATATCACATATGCTTACTTAATTTAGTCAAATAATGAGTTTTTGTTCAGGAATTATAGGCTTTTGTGTACACTTGGCCACGCCCGTTTTCTAAATGACCCTATTATAGCCTATTATAGACTAAAATGAAACATATTTGATATTTATTGACCTAGAGAGTCTAGAGAATTGTACTGCAGTGGTTTTACTGAGATTGAGTGAAAAACCTAGGACTAGTTCGCAAAAATAGCTTTTTCAAATATTTAAGAAACGATTCGATTGACGGTGGCTCTTGAAGCATAGTTGTTCCAAGTGACCGAACTCCACAAGTATTTTACATTGACCTCAGATTGAGCTCATACACAGTTATGAAGTGTGATGAAAATATCTCATTCTGTTCAATAGTTATACCCAATTTCGTAAAAGTGGCCCATTTTGAACATTTTGGCATCATGTCGTAACCGTGAATCGAAATTTCAACTTTTTTTCAGTAACTATTGATATTCAGACGCCAGAGAATATTTATGCACTACTTTGACTCAGATCGGATGAAAAACCAAGAACCAGTTCACAAAAGTATTTATTTATTTTTTTTATAATTAATTAATAATTGCGAATATTTAACAAATTATTTGATTGACAGCAGTGGTTCTTGAGTCAAAGTTGTTCAGAAGGAGGAGATCTAACATATGATAAGAATATTGTGTGTATGGGTGAAACACTGCATGGTTACAGAGGTGTAAAACTCGTTAGCGCTACCCAGTGGCCAATTTCTTTCAAATTTCTTACAGACCTCTAGGGCCATGAGTCACATGAGTTTCGTTCTGATCAGCCATCGTTAACCGGGTGCTCAAACGAAAAAAGGCAGACATGTTTTTCGAGATATGTGAATGTCATCAAACACAACCATGGCACCTTGGACAAAGACACTGCATGCCAATTTTCAAGTCAATAAGACAAAAGTACATAGCTATAGCCATTTTCATAATTTTTTTCCTGTTATAGTGCCACCAAGTGGGCCGAACTCCACAACTTTTTTACTTTGACCTCGGATTGAGCTCATATACGTGTGTACGAAGTTTGGTGAAAATATCTCATTCCGTTCAATAGTTATAGCCATTTTAGTAAAAGTGGCCCCGCCCACTTCGAACATTTTGGCATGACCGTCAATCGAACCTTTAAATTGTTTCCCCATTAACTATTGATATTCAGACTCCACAGAATATTTTTGCACTGGTTTGATTCCAATTGGTCAAAAAACCTAGGACTAGTTCACAAAAGTAGGTTTAAAAAAAAAAAACGAAAATACTTGAGTCTGCGACTAACGATTTAAGAGTTATGAGGGATTACGTACTTTTGATCGCTGTAGCGCCACCGTCTGGCTGATCGGGGCGAGCTTTGGTGACGTTGTAGAGTGTGTGAGTACTACCATCATTTAAAATTTCGAGTCTCTACGACTTACTGTTTGGTCTGCCCGATCACTTTTAGTGGAGAATACTGATTTTTGAAAATCCTAACAATTACAATTGAGTTTCCGCTTGAACGCCTAAAAGAAAAGAAAAAAAAAAAAAGCATAATTTAATGTGTAAAGCCACATTTCACTTCCGGGTCAAAACTAACCTGAACGCAAAAGGTGTAACAATTTAGTTTAAAATGGTTATCTCTATTTTTTTTGTAAAAAAAAAAGATGTGTATTTTGACAGAAATTTCATCTTCGTGCTAAAAACTATATTGTTTTATCTTTTTTTTTTTTTTTTAAATGCATGTACCTCTTCAGGGTCAAAACGGACCCAAATGCAATAACAAATGCCTAAAATTACAACAGAGCAAAATGCTTTTCACAAGAGAAAATTTCCTCCCAAGGGTCTCAAACTAAAAAAAGACCAAAACAGTGTCCTATTGCTCATGGCGCTGAGAGCTGAAGGCCAGAGGAAAGAGAATGAAATTAGCTTCCTTTTTGGGTGAGAGAGACAAGACACTCTGCCCAACAGACACGTAATCCCACTCGGACCACTTTGGTCAGACATCTGCATCCCACGTTACCATGGCTACCATGTTGCTATGAGATCTATCTATTTGTGCCACCATAGAACGTCTTTGTTAAAAAGGAGTGTGTGTATGCCACACCTCGCACTTATCCAACAGAAAACACTGTAGTGACAATCCAGTCCAGCAGACCTCACTGTTTTCTAATAGTCCTTCTGAATTTGCATTTCTATTGCAGATGTTGATTCGCAGGTAAAATGAATGCATGTGTTTGACAATACTGTGATCGTCAGGACTTGAAAAGCTAAGCATACTGAGTGTGAAAAGACAACCGTTCTAGCGACGCAAACTATAGATGTATTATAAATGATCATTTTTGTAAATGTATATAATGCATTCATACTTCTTTACATAAATATGTGGATTATTTTGTATATGCACAAGCAGTCAAACATTTGGAATAATTAAGATTTTTTTTATGTTTTTAAAAGGCTGCCAAGGCTGCATTTATTTTATCAAAAATACAGTAAAAATTTTAAAAAATTATAATTTAAAATAACTGTTTATATATTGTAAATAGTAATTTATTCCTGTGATCAAAGCTGAATTTTCTTCAGTGTCACATGATCCTTCGGAAATCATTGTAATATGCCGATTTGCTGCTCAATTATTATTGTTAATAATAAATGGATAATAATCATAAATGTTTCTTGAGCAGCAAATCATCATATCAGAATGATTTCTGAAGGATCATGTGACACTGAAGACTGGAGTAATGATGCTGAAAATTCAGCTTTGATCACAGGAATAAATTACACTTTACTATATATTCACATAGAAAACAGCTGATTTACGTTGTAATAATTTTTCACAATTTTACTGTATTTTTGATTAAATAAATGCAGCCTTGGTGAGCAGAAGAGACTCAAAAACATTAAAAAACAATTATTCCAAGCTTTTGACCAGAAGTGCATAACTGTGCCAATAATAAAGGAACTTGAGCAAATGCGTCTCCAGACCCTTACATCATTCATTTCTTATTTTTTTTTAAATAAAGAATCACTAGAATGCATCCCAGAAGTGCATCTTATGTAGTTTTCTGCATCTGAGCTTCTCTCTAAGAATTATTTGGGTGCTGCATTTCTGGTGCAGTGTCCCGCAGACATTCCCTAGTTTCTGGTTCCAGCGAATGCAAACGAGCTCTTTTAGATTAGATATTCTCAGTTATGTAAAGTCCTAGATTTGCACCGTCAGATGTTACTGGGTTTCCCTCTGGGAGCTCTTTAGCATCTATTCAAAGAAACAGCATTCGCCTGTTCCATAAGGAATAAAGCATCTCATTTAATAGAAGCGGCATGATGCCCATAATCGAGACGCAAAGCTGGCAGCTCTTCCCATCTCTGCATCTTGCTCTCCTCCCACACGTCCAGAGGTTATTTTGCATAACTGTGACGCACTTCCTGTGGCAGCCGGCCGGGGATCCTGCAGAGGTGGAGAATCCTGGGAGAGTTTATGCTGCAACATGTTGTAGACAAGTGCGTTCGGGTATGTAACGGCTTTAATGCCCAGAGGAAATCTCCTTATTTCCTCGTCCGACCCTGCCATGACCCCTGCAATTTATTCATTCCCATCCATCTGTAGCAGTCCTGCATCCTCCGGCCGGCCGTGAGGATTAGCGCCGCCCACCCGCAGGACTTAACGAACTTCCACCATACGGCCAGCCAGAATGAACCTGACAGGGGCCCGATGTATAAACATTGCATAATGATCGTTTGGTGGTCGCATGGTCCATTGGCCAGTTTGAATAGGTCCAATATTCAAGGAATATTCAATACACGAGGCCCCTGGTGTCAGGCATGTCATGGTTGCATGCTAAGCACACCCAGGGCTTTTACTTGGCTCAGCTGACAAAATCCTGTGTCCTTACATGACTGCGATGACTCACGAGCATCTTCACTGATGCATCATAAAGCAGCTCAAGGGCTGCAACTTTGCATCAACCTGAAAAAGATGTGATCAATCAAAATTGCTTCGCTTTTTCTGACAAACTCTATTTGAATTTGAAGTATTCTGTATATATATATATATATATATATATATATATATATATATATATATATATATATATATATATATATATATATATATATATTCTGTTCAAGAATGTGTGCACTGCCTGTCAAAAGTTTGGAATAATATCTTTGGCTCAGCAAGGCTGCATTTATTTGATCAAACATACAGTAAAAATTGTGAAATATTATTCCAATGTAAATCAGCTGTTTTCTATGTGAATATATAGTAAAGTGTAATTTATTCCTGTGATAAAATCTGAATTTTCAGCATCATTACTCCAGTCTTCAGTGTCACATGATCCTTCAGAAATCATTCTAATATGCTGATTTGCTGCTTGCATATGAAGCTAATGAATCACTGTGTAAATATGAATACAACATACTGCCAAAACTACGGCGAAAAACAAGTATTTATTTAAAAAGTCATTTGGATTTGAATTTATCCAGAAAATGGCTATATAATTTATAATTTAAACTATTTATATAAATACTGTATATTTTGCAATATGTCAGGGCAATATAATTTCAAATTATTTTCTTGGGCATTTTGTTGTATATTTTATAAATTAATTTAGATTTTTAAATATCTAAAAAGAAAATGTCTATATAATATATAATTTAAAATATTATTTACATAGATATAAATATATTTTCACAATGTGTCAGGGCAATATAATTTCCAAACATTTACATGGCCATTTTTTGTAGATTTTATATTTAAAAAAAAAAAAAAAAAAAAAAAAAAATTATATATATATATATATATATATAAAATGTAATATGTTGACATTTTTGCAGATGTATTAAAAAACAAAAACTGAAATATCACATGGTCCTAAGTATTCAGACCCTTTGCTGTGACACTCATATATTTAACTCAGGTGCTGTCCATTTCTTCTGATCATCCTTGAGATGGTTCTACACCTTCATTTGAGTCCAGCTGTGTTTGATTATACTGATTGGGCTTGATTAGGAAAGCCACACACCTGTCTATATAAGACCTTACAGCTCACAGTGCATGTCAGAGCAAATGAGAATCATGAGGTCAAAGGAACTGCCTGAAGAGCTCAGAGACAGAATTGTGGCAAGGCACAGATCTGGCCAAGGTTACAAAAAAATTCTGCTGCACTTAAGGTTCCTAAGAGCACAGTGGCCTCCATAATCCTTAAATGGAAGACGTTTGGGATGACCAGAACACTTCCTAGAGCTGGCCGTTCGGCCAAACTGAGCTATCAGGGGAGAAGAGCCTTGGTGAGAGAGGTAAAGAAGAACCCAAAGATCACTGTGGCTGAGCTCCAGAGATGCAGTCGGGAGATGGGAGAAAGTTGTAGAAAGTCAACCATCACTGCAGCCCTCTACCAGTCTGGGCTTTATGTCAGAGTGGCCCGACGGAAGCCTCTCCTCAGAGCAAGACACATGAAAGCCCACATGGAGTTTGCTAAGATGGTGAGAAATAAGATTCTCTGGTCTGATGAGACCAAAATAGAACTTTTTGGCCTTAATTCTAAGCGGTATGTGTGGAGAAAACCAGGCACTGCTCATCACCTGTCCAATACAGTCCCAACAGTGAAGCATGGTGGTGGCAGCATCATGCTGTGGGGGTGTTTTTCAGCTGCAGGGACAGGACGACTGGTTGCAATCGAGGGAAAGATTAATGCGGCCAAGTACAGGGATATCCTGGACGAAAACCTTCTCCAGAGTGCTCAGGACCTCAGACTGGGCTGAAGGTTTACCTTCCAACAAGACAATGACCCTAAGCACACAGCTAAAATAACGAAGGAGTGGCTTCACAACAACTCCGTGACTGTTCTTGAATGGCCCAGCCAGAGCCCTGACTTAAACCCAATTGAGCATCTCTGGAGAGACCTAAAAATGGCCGTCCACCAACGTTTACCATCCAACCTGACAGAACTGGAGAGGATCTGCAAGGAAGAATGGCAGAGGATCCCCAAAAATCCAGGTGTGAAAAACTTGTTGCATCTTTCCCAAAAAGACTCATGGCTATATTAGATCAAAAGGGTGCTTCTACTAAATACTGAGCAAAGGGTCTGAATACTTAGGACCATGTGATATTTCAGTTTTTCTTTTTTAATAAATCTGCAAAAATGTCAACAATTCTGTGATTTTCTGTCAATATGGGGTGCTGTGTGTACATTAATGAGGCAAAAAATTAACTTAAATATATATATATGTATATATAAATTTTATTAAAATTTTTGCCACGTGAGATTACTGGGAATAAAATTAAGGAGACACTGCGGAAATCCGGCTCTGTTTTAAGCTATAGTACACCGTGTAGGGAAAGAAGGTTTTCTGAGGTTAACTTCTGTTTTGCCGATAATATCCAGTAATCCAACAGATACGGGGAGCAGCGCAGATCGTGATTAGTTCTTCATCCACTTCAAATCAAACTTATTTCTGGCCATGAGGATCAGTCAGTGGTTTTATGGCGTAATCAAGCTGTGAGCGCGGGAATCACACTTGATCCTGTACTCGCACAGTTCCTCCTGCTAACCCGGACGTCACCCTATAATACCACAGGCTTCTGAGGCCGTGACCTTAAATGACATCTACCCACAAGTTCACTAATATGTCAGATGCACTCCGCTGGGAAAGATAAAGCCTGCCATGTGGTTCACTGATTTGTTAATCATTCCAACAGTGGTGACATTCGCATTATGTAACAAAATTTCAAAGCAAGTGGCACTGACTTTAAAGAAGTGCACTCACCAGCCACTTTATTAGGTACACTTATCCAGGAGCTGCGTAACACAAAAACTAGCCAAACGCTGGGTTGTTATGTCTGACCCAGGATCTGGGTGACACAAAAACTACCCAAACGCTGGGTTGTTACGTCTGACCCGAGAGCTGGGTGACACAAAAACTACCCAAACGCTGGGTTGTTACGTCTGACCCGAGAGCTGGGTGACACAAAAACTACCCAAACGCTGGGTTGTTACGTCTGACCCGGGAGCTGGGTGACACAAAAACTAACCAAACGCTGGGTTGTTACGTCTGACCCGAGAGCTGGGTGACACAAAAACTACCCAAACGCTGGGTTGTTACGTCTGACCCGAGAGCTGGGTGACACAAAAACTACCCAAAAGCTGGGTTGTTACGTCTGACCCATGGGCTGGGTTACACAAAAACTACCCAAACGCTGGGTTGTTACGTCTGACCCAGGGGCTGGGTGACACAAAAACTACCCAAATGCTGGGTTGTTACGTCTGACCCAGGATCAGGGTGACACAAAAACTACCCAAAAGCTGGGATGTTACGTCTGACCCGGGGGCTGGGTGACACAAAAACTACCCAAAAGCTGGGTTGTTACGTCTGACCCATGGGCTGGGTTACACAAAAACTACCCAAACGCTGGGTTGTTACGTCTGACCCAGGGGCTGGGTGACACAAAAACTACCCAAAAGCTGGGTTGTTACGTCTGACCCAGGATCAGGGTGACACAAAAACTACCCAAAAGCTGGGATGTTACGTCTGACCCGGGAGCTGTGTGACACAAAAACTATCCAAAAGCTGGGTTGTTACATCTGACAAGGGGGCTGGGTGACACAAAAACTACCCAAAAGCTGGGTTGTTACGTCTGACCCAGGGGCTGGGTGACACAAAAACTACCCAAAAGCTGGGTAGTTATGTCTGACACAGGAGCTGGGTGACACAACAACTACCCAAACGCTGGGTTGTTACGTCTGACCCAGGATCAGGGTAGCACAAAAACTACCCAAATGCTGGGTTGTTATTCTGACCCAGGATCAGGGTAGCACAAAAACTACCCAAACGCTGGGTTGTTACATCTGACAAGGGGGCTGGGTGACACAAAAACTACCCAAAAGCTGGGTTGTTACGTCTGACCCATGGGCTGGGTTACACAAAAACTACCCAAACGCTGGGTTGTTACGTCTGACCCAGGGGCTGGGTGACACAAAAACTACCCAAAAGCTGGGTTGTTACGTCTGACCCAGGATCAGGGTGACACAAAAACTACCCAAAAGCTGGGATGTTACGTCTGACCCGGGAGCTGGGTGACACAAAAACTACCCAAAAGCTGGGTTGTTACATCTGACAAGGGGGCTGGGTGACACAAAAACTACCCAAAAGCTGGGTTGTTACGTCTGACCCAGGGGCTGGGTGACACAAAAACTACCCAAAAGCTGGGTAGTTATGTCTGACACAGGAGCTGGGTGACACAACAACTACCCAAACGCTGGGTTGTTACGTCTGACCCAGGATCAGGGTAGCACAAAAACTACCCAAATGCTGGGTTGTTATTCTGACCCAGGATCAGGGTAGCACAAAAACTACCCAAACGCTGGGTTGTTTCGTCTGACCCGGGAGCTGGGTGACACACAAACTACCCAAAAGCTGGGTTGTTACGTCTGACCCGGGAGCTGGGTGACACAAAACCTACCCAAACGCTGGGTTGTTACGTCTGACCCAGGATCAGGGTAGCACAAAAACTACACAAACGCTGGGTTGTTTCGTCTGACCCAGGGGCTGGGTGACACAACAACTACCCAAACGCTGGGTTGTTACGTCTGACCCAGGAACTGGGTAACACAAAAACTACCCAAACACTAGAAAAATAACCCCAAAAATTACCCGGAAGGCTCAACCCAGGATTTAATAATAACCCAAGATTTTTTAGAGTGTGGAAAAGCTTTGCCTGGTCTGATGAGTCGATTTCTGCTGCTTCATTCAGATAAAAGGGTCAGAATTTGGCGTAAACAACATGAAAGCATGGATTCATTCTGCTTTGTATCAGCGGTTCATGTGGTGTAATGGTGTGTTATATATTTTCTTGACACACTTTGAGCCTCTTAGTACCAAATGAGCATCATTTAAACACCACAGCCGAACTGAGTATTGTTGCTGACCATGTCCATCCCTTTATGACCACAGTGTACTCATCTTCTGATGGCTACTTCCAGCAGGATAACACATGTCACAAAGCTCAAAGTGGTTTCTTGAACATGACAGTGAGTTCAGTAAACTCAAATGGCCTTCACAGTCACCAGATGTCAATCCGATAGAGCAGCTTTGGGATGTTCTGGAATGGGAGATTCGCATCATGGATGTGCAGCCAACAAATCTGCAGTGAGTGTGTGATGATATCATGACATATGGAGCTTGATGAATCTGTGCCACAAAGAATTAAGGCATTTCTGAAGGCAAAAGGGGCCCAACCCGGTACTAGCAAGTTGTACCTAATAAAGTGGCCAGTGAGTGTATAACAAGAGCACAGTTCAATTAAAAAAGGGTTAAACACATGAAACCAAAACATTGTTTAAAAAGAAGACAAAAGGTACAATTCCGAGTGTCAAATTGCCAGAACATATTCATACTGTTTGTTAATGTGATGAAATCAATCAGTGGTTATTCTGTTAGAGAATCAATAGAGATGTGAAATTAATTCTGAGAAAATCTGTTTGCAGTTGTTGCTTGGTTTGATGTCTAATACAATGCATTTCAGACATTTTAGGTTTTCCAAATACTTTCTGAGGCCACTGTATATCCTCTAAGCAGAAAGAAAAGCAGTCATGAAAATGAAACAATAACAGCACGAGTGAGATCCAGCGTGCAAAACACTGAGGGATTTCACCCTAAATAAAGGAAATAAAGGAACTGAAAGCAGTCATCATTTACTCACCTTTGTGATGCTTTTATTACAGTACGTGGGTCAGTTCTGAAGAATGTTCATGCAATTCTTTTCCATTTCAGGACAGTTCATGGAGAGAAAGTCTGTCAAGCTACAGAAAAGACAAAAACGTCACCATACAAGCACAATAAAAGTATCATATAATAACATATTACATCAATTTATGCACTATATTTCCAAGACTTTTAAAGCCACATCATAACGTTGTGTGAGGAACAGACTGAAATGTATTCATCTTCCATTCAGCCGAAGGTTTGATTGATGGCAAAAGCCATTGGTTCTTCCGTGTCTGCATGGAAAACCTCTGAAAAGATAATAAAAGTATATCATATATGGGTTTGAAATGATACCGTGTGTAAACACATGACAGAATTTCCATTTTTGACTTTACAGTTCCTGGAAGTAGTGGTCAAAAGTGATATTTGTTTTTAATGACCCTACAAGTTCGATTAAACCATGCTTATGAGTATTAGTTCAGGGGGGTGAACACTTATGCACTTAGTCATACCAAGGTTTTTTTTTTCTCTGAAATGCATCAGTTTGGTTTTCAGTGGCATTGCATAGGTTCTAATATAAATGATCTTTGCTTCATTTTTTTTTTTTTTTTTTTTTTTAGATCACAAAAAGCAGCCATAGACTTTTTATAATCACTGTAGATATAAATATTTGTTTGTGCAAAGAGGTCAAGGTGACAAATCAAGCGCTTTCTATTGGGATCAGTATCAAACACAGTGCATTGACATGACAAAACATGCTGTCATCATAAATTTATGAAGTACATCACAAAAAATTTGCTAAAAACAAGAGTTGACTTCTGTGTGCTGGGCAAAATACCATTGAGATTGTGCGAGACAAACCTCAACAGATTGCAGATTCCTGCCTGTGTTATCAAGCGGAGTTGAATGAACACAGAGTTCCCTGGTCTCTTCTCCCCTCCTTCCTCTGGCATTGACTCTTGCCTTCAAGACAGCTGTTCTGACCTCCCCTGATGATTGGATTACCGATGAAGAGACGGCAGAAGCTTTAGTGCTTTTCTCATTCCTTAGCTCACCTGGTCCTGACCCAACTTAACCTCATTAAGCCAAATGCTTGACCATTCCCTGACCTCCACTCTTCACCTATTCCTTCCATCGTTCTGCTTGTTTTTCAGGCATCTTACTCTCTTAAAAATAAATATTATTCAGCAGTTCAAAGAAATGATTTCATATTTTCCAGCACAAATATCTAAACATTCTTATATCAAGATGCATTTACTTGAGAAGCAAAATGACTTTATCTTAAGTCTTGTTTTCCATGCGAGTTTATACTTGAAACATAAAAAATATCTATTGGGTAAAAACTAAAATTTTGTTTCAAGCATAATTTTGATCAGTTTTAGAGTTTATGCTGTCCATGGGGTAAGAAATATACACTTAATTTTAAGGGAAAAATCGTGTTTTCTGAAAATCTTATCAAAATTGAGTTTATGCTTATAACAAGAAAAAAATCTGATTATGGTGAAATAAATTTAAACTTAAAGGATTAGTTCACTTCAGAATTAAAATTTCCTGATCATTTACTCACCCCCATGTCATCCAAGATGTTCATGTCTTTCTTTCTTCATTCGAAAAGAAATTAAGGAAAACATTTCAGGATTTTTCTCCACATAGTGGACTTAAATGGGGACCAACAGGTTGAAGGTCCAAATGTCAGTTTCAGTGCAGCTTCAAAGAGCTCTACATGATCCCAGATGAGGAATAAGAGTCTTATCTAGAGAAACCATTGGCCATTTTCCTAAAAAAATAAAAAATTATATTCTTTTTAACCACAAATGCTCATTTTGCACTGTTCTGTGATGCTCCACACATTACGTAATCATGTTGGAAAGGTCACGCGTGAAGTAGGTGGAAGATCCGCTGTAGGGCAAAAAACTCCATCTAATTTTCTCCTTAAACTTCAAAATCGTCCGACATCGTTGTTTTCCTTTTTTTTCTTTTTTTTTTTTTGTAAAGGGCGTTTGACTTAGTCTTTGCACGTTTGCTGTGTAGACACTGGATACGTAAAGCATTTGTGGTTAAAAAGTATATAATTTTTTAATTTTTTAGGAAATGACAGATGGTTTCACTAGATAAGACCTTTATTCCTCATCTGGGATCGTGTAAAGCCCTTTGAAGCTCGTTTTACATGTCAGGCAGTAGTAACTAGTCTTACAAAGGTCTTAATGTTACATTTGATCAGTATATTGGGTCGTCCAACAGTGGAAACTGAAGCTCTCTTGGGCTCTTTGGTGGTCTATGTGCTTCATAAGTGGTTATCTAAACAACCACAGTCTGTTTAACCAATTTAGGAGCTTTATATTTAAGAGTACACCTTCCCTTCTTAAAATCCATAAACCTCCCTCACACAGCCAAACCACACTTGACTGCTTGATACTCATTTCTTTAGTCATGAGTCAAAAGCTAATTTGGCATATAACATGTCATGACCTCCACCAATGAATGCACCAGTGGCGCAATTCATAAATAAGAGACAAAGTAATTTACAATTGACTCACTGCTGCCACATTACCAGCCTTGTTACATCACCTACCTCCCATGAGGCCTTTGTGAAACTTCTGGGAACTTGCATATTCTGGGAATGCGCATCATTAGTACACTGCAACTGGGAAGTTGCAGCATTCTGGGAAAACCACTGACTTCAAGATTCCCACTGTCTCTTAGCTCTAGAAAATGGTGCAGCCCAAGTACCAGAAAAAATGTAGGAGACTTTACAGGAAAATTCAAATAAAGCAGCACCCTTGAGCAGCAGGTGGACATATAAAGAGCTAAAGGTGCAAACAGAGCGCCTCCTAGTGGAAACTGCAGAATTAGGGCACATGTTTCTGATGTGTCTTTGATAATTATCAGTTGTTTTGAAAGTCTCTTCAAAGGCCGTTCACTTGATAGCAAAAGTGCAAATCTTTGTCAATGGGTTTCAAGGCCTACAAAATATTTTGTTTCAACAGTCATGCTGCCTTGAACCAGAAAATGAAAACACAGGGCATGTACATTTCTATGGTGCATGAAATGAGGTGGTTAAATACAAAAAAATTTAAAATGACAAGCTACTTAAGAGGACACAAGCCTGAAAGAAAGCTAAATGAGTGAATTCATAAAGCTTTGCGAGTCTAATCGGACATTATTTACAGCCAAATTGCTTTGGTTACATTTTCCGCTGTTGCAACTATAGATTGCTAATGTGGAGATCAATGGAGTATTATTGCTCAGAAGTTGCTCCTTCAGGACTTTGAGGAAGTGTCTGATAAAATTCTTAAAAAGAAGAAGAAAAAAAATGGGTGTAGAAAAACTTTTCACTCAGAAATTCCAAACAATTACAATTAAAAAGATCTTTCAAAAGTAACAAGTAACAACATGTATAAATAATGTAACCAGTAACACCAACTATGTACAATGCAACCAGTCACAACTATGTATAATGTAACAAGTAACAAGTAATAACAACTGTGTATGAATTATGTTTGAGTGCTAACGTTTTGAGAACATTATTAAATACCAGATAACGCTGAAAGAACATTTTGTTAATGTTACTAGAAGAACATTTGTTCATAACTTTGAAAGAGTTTGTCATTCCCTGCATAGGAGAAACAACTGGGATACTACTGAGATCTCATTTATACAGTCATGAAACACTAGATGGTGCAGACTGATGGGTCTTTAAGTCAAACTGCTCACAATTGCATCATTCTCTTTAGGGCACAGCTGATTGGTTCCTGCTGTATCAGTAGTAAATGAGCTCACTGCTCTTGGTCAGCATTTGCAGCAGACTTTCAGAAACCCTCCACCTTCCCCAGCTCCACCTGTATAGAATTTGCTAAGGGTAATTCATGCATGCCATATTGTCCACCGGAACCCTTCTTCCTTGCTTCTGTTTGTATTGGATTTGGCAAGTCTCTTACTTGCTCTGCAGCAGCAACAGCAGCAATAACCAACAGCAGCAGCATGCCACCTGATGTCACCTGTTGGAGTTTGGGTTCCTTGCCACTGTCGCCTTTGGCTTACTTAGTTGGGGATACTTGACATTTGACTTGACATTTGATATTCAACAGTGCTTTGATCTGCCTGCACTGACACTATTCTTTAAGAGCTGCTGTGCAGCCAAAATTATGTACCAGCAATGTAAAGCTGCTTTGACACAATCTACATTGTAAAAAGCGCTATATAAATAAAGGTGACTTGACAATAACAGCAGCAGCAATAACTAACAGCAGCAGCAACAATAACAGCAGCAGTAGCAGCAACAACAATAACAGCAGCAGTAATAACCAACAGCAGCAGGAGTGGCAATAACAGCAGCAGCAGCAATAAACAACAGCAGCATCAATAACAGCAGCAGTAATAACCAACAGCAGCAGCATCAATAACAGCAGCAGCAGCAATAACCAACAGCAGCAGCATCAATAACAGCAGCAGTAATAACCAACAGCAGCAGCAGCAGCAGTCATAACCAACAGCAGCAGCAACAATAACAGCAGCAGCAGTAATAACCAACAGCAGCAGCAATAACAGCAGCAGCAGTAATAACCAACAGCAGCAGCAATAACAGCAGCAGTAATAACCAACAGCAGCAGCAATAACAGCAGCAGCAATAACCAACAGCAGCAGCAATAACAGCAGCAGTCATAACCAACAGCATCAGCATCAATAACAGCAACAATAACAGCAGCAGTCATAACCAACAGCATCAGCATCAATAACAGCAACAATAACAGCAGCAGTCATAACCAACAGCAGCAGCAATAACAGCAGCAGCAGTAATAACCAACAGCAGCAGCAACAATAACAGCAGCAGCAGCATCAATAACAGCAGCAGCAGCAGTAACCAACAGCAGCAGCATCAATAACAGCAGCAGTAATAACCAACAGCAGCAGCATCAATAACAGCAGCAGCAGTAATAACCAACAGCAGCAGCAACAATAACAGCAGCAGCAGCATCAATAACAGCAGCAGTAATAACCAACAGCAGCAGCAACAATAACAGCAGCAGCAGTAATAACCAACAGCAGCAGCATCAATAACAGCAGCAGCAGTAATAACCAACAGCAGCAGCATCAATAACAGCAGCAGCAGTAATAACCAACAGCAGCAGCATCAATAACAGCAGCAGTAATAACCAACAGCAGCAGCAATAACAGCAGCAGTAATAACAGCAGCAGCATCAATAACAGCAACAATAACCAACAGCAGCAGCAATAACAGCAGCAGCAGTAATAACCAACAGCAGCAGCAATAACAGCAGCAGCAGTAATAACCAACAGCAGCAGCATCAATAACAGCAGCAGCAGTAATAACCAACAGCAGCAGCATCAATAACAGCAGCAGTAATAACCAACAGCAGCAGCAATAACAGCAGCAGTAATAACCAACAGCAGCAGCATCAATAACAGCAACAATAACCAACAGCAGCAGCATCAATAACAGCAACAATAACCAACAGCAGCAGCATCAATAACAGCAGCAGCAGTAATAACCAACAGCAGCAGCAGCAGTAACAGCAGCAGCAGTAATAACAGCAGCAGCAGCAGCAATAACAGCAGCAGTAATAACCAACAGCAGCGGGGGGTCACGTGATGCTATAAGAGTTGCAAGACGTGTCTGACGGAGCTCCTCGCCTTATATCTGACATTTCTTTAAAAAAAAAGTCGTCCTACTCGTTTCAAACGCGCATAGAATTCACGATTAAGTGGTCAAGATGTCCCTCGACGCTTTTTGGTCGCAATCGGATCCGACAAACAAACAAGCAAGAAGAAATACACGCCAGAACAAGAGCGCAGCAGCTGAGCAAGATGGCGACAACCCAGGCCTATCTGCCCCTAATGAGACTACGTTATCGGGAGATGCAGTAAACTGTATCGTCGAAAAAGTATCGATTGTTCTTGAAAAGAAGTTGCAAGCTATACGCGATCCAATCTCTGAAATTTCTGGCAAGTTGGATAGCATGATTAAGAGAGTTATAGAGGCTGAACAGAGAATCTCCGACCTCGAAGATAACCAAGCTAACAGCTCAACGCGCCTGGCGTCTGTCGAGTCGTCTTTGCAAAAAACACTCGAACGAGTAGAAGACCTTGAAAATCGAAGCCGGCGCCAGAATATCAGAATCGTTGGTCTCAAAGAGGGCACAGAGGGGAGCGACTCGACAGCTTTTTTTGAAACTTGGATCCCGGCCACTCTAAATATGAACGCAAAGGACGGACGGATAAAATTGGAAAGAGCGCATCGAACTGGTCCACTGAGAAACGAAGGTGAACATCCGAGAGCGAGACCTGTGATCGTTCGTCTACACAACTACAAAGACAAAAGACTGGTTTTAGAAGCAGCGAGACGTTCGGGTGACCTTAGCATTGAGGGGAAGCAAGTGTCGTTTTTTCAAGATTTCTCGGTTGGCGTGCAGAAGAAGAGAGCGGAGACGGCAGAGGCCCGAAGACGATTGCGGGAAGCAGGATTCAAATATGCCTTCATCTACCCCGCCACCATAAGAGTGTTCAACGCAGCCGGCAAAGACACTTACCTGACTACGCCCGCGGAGGTGAACGCCTTCTTGGAATCGACTCAACGACTGTAATATCCCCTCACAGGTACTTATGTCGTTCAAAATGTGTAAAGCGCTGTTTAATATATCCTGCAATCAGTGCGGACTACTGTGATACACGTTAGCCTGTTTGGCTTGGAGCAACGTTGACACGAACAATAAACTTATGACACGCAGAGAAAACATCTTCGTGCTACGAAATTATGAACATAAGACTCCCACGCTGTTACCTCTCTGCCTGCTGTTTTTCTGGCTACCCTTAACAGGACCAGCCGACGAATGTGAGAGGTTTACAAATTTAGTTTCTTTTTTTGTTTTCACAATGTTACATCCCCCGTTCACGTTTGGGGTTAAAAGCTTTTTGTCCACCTGCACAGTTCTGTTTTCATGCAGGAGGTTTTTTGTTTTCTGTGACTCAAGTTGTTGTGGTTTTCCTTTTTATTCATTTATTATGCTTTTTATTTTCTCTAACAGTGTGTGCACTTTAAAGCAGTTAATACCTATACATATAATTGATATACTAACTATCAATGAGTAATACAAATAGCTCGAACATAAGGGTACGTACTTGGAACGTTAAGGGCGTCAACAATGTTGTTAAACGAAAGAAGATCCTAAATATTTTGAAAAGGGACAAAATTCATATTGCTCTTTTACAAGAAACCCACCTGAATGATCTTGAGCACCAAAAATTCGGCAGAGACTGGGTTGGCCAACTTTATTACTCATCTTTCTCCACCAAAAAGCGTGGAGTAATAATACTGATCCATAAAAATTTACCATTTCAACTACAAACAAGCTATTCTGATAGAGAAGGTCGAATGGTTATTATAAAGGGCCTGTTGTATGGAGAGGAGGTTGTGATAGCAAACATATACGCTCCAAATACATATGATGATGATTACTTTTCCCAGGTTTATAATAAAATAGCGTGCCTAGACTGTAACAATGTAATCTTCGGAGGGGACTTTAACTGCTACCTTAACCCAGATATGGATAAATCACCAGCAGCTAACACAGCCCCTAAAACTGCTAGTATTATTAAAACCTCATGTCAAGAGCTTGGTCTGAATGACATATGGAGATTTTTAAATCCTACTGTTAAGGCTTATACATTTTATTCCTACCCACATCAAACTGCTTCACGTATTGATTATATATTTTTTTCAAATCAGATGATAAGATTAGCTGAGAAATCTGATATAGGCCCCATAACTTTATCAGACCATGCACCTGTAACTGTTACAATGCTACCACCTCGCCCTAATTACCAATCAAGGATATGGAAACTTAATCCTTTCCATCTCCTAGATGAGAAATTTGTTGATTACTTAAAAGAACAGACAGATGCATATTTTTATTCCAATGATACAAATGGAATGGACCCTAGAACAATTTGGGAAGCTTACAAGGCTTTTCTAAGAGGAATGATAATTGCCTACACTAGTAAAAAAAAAAAGGACTTCTTATTTGAGCAAGTGAAACTAGAAAAGAGAATTCTCACAATAGAAAAACAGTTTCACTCCTCAAAATCAGCCCAACTTCTTGTTGAACTTAAATCTTTGAGAGCCCAATTAAACCAATTACTTACTAGGAAGGCAGATAGGGACATATTATTCGCAAGACAAAGATTCTTTGAAATGGGTAATAAACCCAATCGTCTCCTTGCTAGATTAGTTAGAAAGATGTCCACAAAAGGATATATCCCAGCAATTAAAGATTCCTCTGGATGTAGAATAACAGAAAACAAAAAAATAAATGAGATGTTTAGACAATATTATGAAAAATTATATAGCTCAGAAATAGATAAACAAAGTACATTGGAAAACACTTTTTTTAAAGATCTTCATATTCCTAAAATAAACAATAAACAACAAGAACTCTTAGAAGCCCCCATTTCCCTACTGGAAATAAAAAGTGCAATTAATTCTTTACAATCAGGAAAATCTCCAGGGCCTGACGGCTACCCAGTGGAATTTTTCAAGATTATGAATGATAAAATAAGTCCATACCTCTTGAAAGCTATCCATACCTCGTTTCATGTATCTAAACTGCCTAATTATATGAATGTAGCTAATATCACTGTAATACATAAAAAAGAAAAGGATCCAGAGGAATGCAGCTCTTACAGACCAATCAGTTTGTTAAATGTAGATTTAAAGGTTTTAGCTAAAATCCTGGCTAAACGTCTTGAATATATAATTCCCAACATTATAGACCCAGATCAGACAGGGTTTATAAAAGGCCGCCACTCCTATTGTAATACTAGAAGATTATTTAACATAATATGCCATCTTGACCAAAACTCCATACCTGGAATTTTACTAGCAATGGATGCCGAAAAGGCGTTCGACAGGGTGGAGTGGAGTTATATGTTTGATGTCATGACCAGATTTGGGTTTGGTGAAAACTTTATAAAATGGGTCAGATTGCTTTATACATCACCTAAGGCTGCTGTATTAACTAATGGCATTCTCTCTGACTCATTTGTGCTTCAGAGGGGAACTCGTCAGGGTTGCCCCCTCTCCCCTTTATTATTTGCCATAGCAATAGAACCCTTGGCAGTTTACATTCGAAATAATCTAAAAATTCAGGGTGTTAATATCGGTAACAGACAACAAAAGATACTGCTTTATGCTGATGACATTTTACTAACTATAACTAACCCGCAAATGTCATTACCGCAACTAATGGATTGTATTAAGCAATTTGGAGTCATTTCTGGGTACAAAGTTAATTTTCACAAATCAGAGATAATGCCGTTAGGATCACTAAACAAATCTGAACCTAATTTTGTTAAACCATTCAAATGGTCTCCTAAAGGTATAAAATATTTAGGTATCCGTATTACACCTAAACTTTCACAACTTTATGACGCCAATATTAAAACATCTATATCCCGTGTCAAGGAAGACTTCACAAGATGGTCAAAACTCCCAGTTTCTTTTTCGGGAAGAATAAACCTTATAAAAATGATAATCTTCCCAAAAATTTTATACCCGTTATCCATGACTTTTTTAAACTTGACAAATGCCGATATAAAAGATCTTAATAAAGCTATGTCTAAATTTATTTGGGCCAGTAAACGACCTAAAGTTAAACTACAAACTTTACAATTGCCCACTGATACAGGTGGATGGTCACTTCCAAACTTTAAATTTTATGTATGGGCAATACAGGCTAGGATTGTCCTAGATTGGATACATAAACCTGAAGATGCTCTGTGGGTAGATGTAGAACAACAATTCTGTAACCCAGTCTCTTTGGTTAACTTATTAGACCAGAAAACCCAAATCCCTGACCAGGTAAAAGGAAACCCACTCATTATCAGAACTGTTAAAACATGGTCACAGATTAGAAGGTCTCTCAAGTATAATCAGAGCTTGCCCATACTATCCACACTGACAGGTAATACAAATTTTCACCATACTAATATGGGCTCTCAGTTTAAAAACTGGATTCATGTGGGTATATACAGGATACACGACTTATTCCACAAGGGTGTTTTTAGATCGTTTAATGAGCTACGCTCAACGTATAATATCCCCCAAAAGGACTTTTTTAAATATTTGCAGATAAGACATTTCGTCCAGACTAGACATGCCAGTCTTACACTGAATATCTCTGATTTCTTTTTGGATAGATTTTTTCTTAAGGATACCGAAGTCAAACACTTTATATCCAAATTTTACTCTATGGTAAGCCATCACAAAGCAGACAATCTGATATTGTTGCAGAAGACATGGAGTAAGAATTTAAAATGTGACATTGACGAAAATGTCTGGGAAGATATTATTAGATTACCATCAAATATCTCAGTCTGCAACAGATTTAAAGAAATGCAATTTAATATTGTACATAGAGCCTATATGTCTCCAAATAAATATAGCAAAATAAATACTACTGTATCTCCCCAATGTCCTAAATGCAAAAATAGCATTGGAACATTCTTTCATTGTCTTTGGGAATGCCCTTTGGTTGTTGATTTTTGGAATGGTGTTTGTGATAAATTATCTATAATATGTAAACAGAAGGTTACAGCATCCCCGCTCATGTGCTTGCTTGGTGTATTGCCCTCCTCTTGCCCGGAATATTCAGATATCTTTAAAACTTTACTGATGTTAGGGAGAAAAACAATTATGAACAAATGGGTCGGTACTGAACCACCTCTAATTAAGGACTGGATAATCCTGATCAAAGAAACTATACTTCTGGAAAAGATTGGAAATATGTTAAAAGGTAAATCTAAATCATTCCAGAAGCTGTGGACAATCCCCTTGAACTGTCTTGGCATTGACTATAAGACTGATATGTACCCTTAAATGCTCACATGTTGATACTGTAATTCTGAATTTGACCACACTGCTGTAATTTCTTTTAATCTTTTTTAATTAATTTTTTTTTTTTTTTTTCTTATTAATTATTTTTTTTTTTTTAATTATAATTTTTTTTTATTATTATTATTATTTTTTTTTATATATATATATTATATAAATATTATTTCATTTTATTTTAGTTTTTTTTTTTTTCTTTTTTTTTTTTATTTTTTTTTTTTTTATTTATTTATATTGTATACTGTTAATGTTTCAATCATCCACTTTTGTCTACGCTGATTATTTTTGAAAACCCAATAAAAAAAAAAAATTAAAAAAAAAAAATAACCAACAGCAGCAGCAATAACAGCAGCAGCAGTAATAACCAACAGCAGCAGCATCAATAACAGCAGCAGCAGTAATAACCAACAGCAGCAGCAACAATAACAGCAGCAGCAGCAGTAATAACCAACAGCAGCAGCAATAACAGCAGCAGCAATAACAGCAGCAGCAATAACAGCAGCAACAATAACAGCAGCAGCAACAATAACAGCAACAATAACCAACAGCAGCAGCATCAATAACAGCAGCAGCAGTAATAACCAACAGCAGCAGCAATAACAGCAGCAGTAATAACCAACAACAGCAGCATCAATAACAGCAGCAGTAATAACAGCAGCAGCAGCAGCAGCAATAACAGCAGCAGTAATAACCAACAGCAGCAGCACCAATAACAGCAGCAGCATCAATAACAGCAGCAGCAGTAATAACCAACAGCAGCATCAATAACAGCAGCAGTAATAACCAACAGCAGCAGCAACAATAACAGCAGCAGCATCAATAACAGCAGCAGCAGTAATAACCAACAGCAGCATCAATAACAGCAGCAGTAATAACCAACAGCAGCAGCAGCAGCAGTAACAGCAGCAGCAGTAATAACCAACAGCAGCATCAATAACAGCAGCAGTAATAACCAACAGCAGCAGCAACAATAACAGCAGCAGCATCAATAACAGCAGCAGCAGTAATAACCAACAGCAGCAGCAATAACAGCAGCAGCAATAACCAACAGCAGCAGCAACAATAACAGCAGCAGCAGTAATAACCAACAGCAGCAGCAATAACAGCAGCAGTAATAACCAACAGCAGCAGCAATAACAGCAGCAGTAATAACCAACAGCAGCATCAATAACAGCAGCAGCAGTAATAACCAACAGCAGCAGCAATAACAGCAGCAGTAATAACCAACAGCAGCAGCATCAATAACAGCAACAATAACCAACAGCAGCAGCATCAATAACAGCAGCAGCAGTAATAACCAACAGCAGCAGCAATAACAGCAGCAGTAATAACCAACAGCAGCAGCATCAATAACAGCAACAATAACCAACAGCAGCAGCAGCAGTAACAGCAGCAGCAGTAATAACCAACAGCAGCAGCATCAATAACAGCAGCAGCAATAACCAACAGCAGCAGCAATAACAGCAGCAGCATCAATAACAGCAGCAGCAATAACCAACAGCAGCAGCAATAACAGCAGCAGTCATAACCAACAGCAGCATCAATAACAGCAACAATAACCAACAGCAGCAGCATCAATAACAGCAGCAGTAATAACCAACAGCAGCAGCATCAATAACAGCAGCAGCAATAACCAACAGCAGCAGCAGTAATAACAGCAGCAGCAATAACAGCAGCAGTAATAACCAACAGCATCAGCAATAACAGCAGCAGTAATAACCAACAGCAGCAGCATCAATAACAGCAGCAGCAATAACCAACAGCAGCAGCAATAACAGCAGCAGTCATAACCAACAGCATCAGCAATAACAGCAGCAGTAATAACCAACAGCAGCAGCATCAATAACAGCAGCAGCAATAACCAACAGCAGCAGCAATAACAGCAGCAGTAATAACCAACAGCAGCAGCATCAATAACAGCAGCAGCAATAACCAACAGCAGCAGCAGTAATAACAGCAGCATCAATAACAGCAGCAGTAATAACCAACAGCAGCAGCAATAACAGCAGCAGTAATAACCAACAGCAGCAATAACAGCAGCAGCAGTAATAACCAACAGCAGCAGCAATAACAGCAGCAGTAATAACCAACAGCAGCAGCATCAATAACAGCAACAATAACCAACAGCAGCAGCAGCAGTAACAGCAGCAGCAGTAATAACCAACAGCAGCAGCATCAATAACAGCAGCAGCAATAACCAACAGCAGCAGCAATAACAGCAGCAGCATCAATAACAGCAGCAGCAATAACCAACAGCAGCAGCAATAACAGCAGCAGTCATAACCAACAGCAGCATCAATAACAGCAACAATAACCAACAGCAGCAGCATCAATAACAGCAGCAGTAATAACCAACAGCAGCAGCATCAATAACAGCAGCAGCAATAACCAACAGCAGCAGCAGTAATAACAGCAGCAGCAATAACAGCAGCAGTAATAACCAACAGCATCAGCAATAACAGCAGCAGTAATAACCAACAGCAGCAGCATCAATAACAGCAGCAGCAATAACCAACAGCAGCAGCAATAACAGCAGCAGTAATAACCAACAGCAGCAGCATCAATAACAGCAGCAGCAATAACCAACAGCAGCAGCAATAACAGCAGCAGTAATAACCAACAGCAGCAGCATCAATAACAGCAGCAGCAATAACCAACAGCAGCAGCAGTAATAACAGCAGCATCAATAACAGCAGCAGTAATAACCAACAGCAGCAGCAATAACAGCAGCAGTAATAACCAACAGCAGCAGCAATAACAGCAGCAGCAGTAATAACCAACAGCAGCAGCATCAATAACAGCAGCAGCAATAACCAACAGCAGCAGCAGCAATAACAGCAGCAGTCATAACCAACAGCAGCAGCAGCAATAACAGCAGCAACAGCAGCAGCAATAACAGCAGCAGTCATAACCAACAGCAGCAGCATCAATAACAGCAGCAGCAGTAATAACCAACAGCAGCAGCAATAACAGCAGCAGCAGTAATAACCAACAGCAGCAGCATCAATAACAGCAGCAGCAATAACAGCAGCAGTCATAACCAACAGCAGCAGCATCAATAACAGCAGCAGCAGTAATAACCAACAGCAGCAGCAATAACAGCAGCAGCAGTCATAACCAACAGCAGCAGCATCAATAACAGCAGCAGCAGTAATAACCAACAGCAGCAGCATCAATAACAGCAGCAGCAATAACCAACAGCAGCAGCAGCAATAACCAACAGCAGCAGCAATAACCAACAGCAGCAGCAATAACCAACAGCAGCAGCAGCAATAACAGCAGCAGTCATAACCAACAGCAGCAGCAGCAATAACAGCAGCAACAGCAGCAGCAATAACAGCAGCAGTCATAACCAACAGCAGCAGCATCAATAACAGCAGCAGCAGTAATAACCAACAGCAGCAGCAATAACAGCAGCAGCAGTCATAACCAACAGCAGCAGCATCAATAACAGCAGCAGCAGTAATAACCAACAGCAGCAGCATCAATAACAGCAGCAGCAATAACCAACAGCAGCAGCAGCAATAACCAACAGCAGCAGCAATAACCAACAGCAGCAGCAATAACCAACAGCAGCAGCAGCAATAACAGCAGCAGTCATAACCAACAGCAGCAGCAGCAATAACAGCAGCAACAGCAGCAGCAATAACAGCAGCAGTCATAACCAACAGCAGCAGCATCAATAACAGCAGCAGCAATAACCAACAGCAGCAGCAGTAATAACAGCAGCAACAGCAGCAGCAATAACAGCAGCAGTCATAACCAACAGCAGCAGCAGCAATAACAGAAGCAGCAGATCTATTCCAGCAAGACCAAACAGATCAACATTGTCATATCCATTACCATGCCAAACACTCTTTTTTTTCTCTTTCCTCCAGGCATACATTCACAGAAACGCTTTTGCAAACATACTGGTGCCTTCTGCATTTTATGACAAGCAAAAGAAGCATGAATGCTAATGTGTGTTGAGTGATAACGTGTCATTTAATTGTGCATCTTTTTTTTGGCAACACTTTATGAGTCATCAAGAGCTGCACTAGCAGCATGCAGGTTTTTCCACTCACTCTATCTTTTGCAGTCACGTTTCTCTCCCCACCCTGCCACTCTGAATTCACCTAAAAAGACCCAGTGTTAGTGTCAAGGTCCAAATAACCACGACTAAAAGCCATCGCATAAGCAACAAGCCGAAAGTAGGTCAAGATAACCTCATCTGACTGAGATACAAGGCTCACTGCTGGGCCGGCGTTTGGTGATTGTGCAGGTCTGGGTCACAGAGACTCGAGGCCGAGGCACGTTGGTGTAACCTAAACCGAACCTTCGGCTCCCCAAGGCCGAAGCCATACAGAGACTCTTCGGCTTTGTCTCTGTGTCTCTCCCCGTGGGATGCTGCCTCGCTCCCGTCTTTCATTCGAACGTGGAGTGTCACGCTGAGCCATAGAGAGTGAAACGCTCTCATATGTGAGAAAAGGAGGAGAGAGGAAAAAGGAGACACTGAGATGGAGTCGTTACTTCTTTTTTCCAAATATTCAACATTGGTAAAATGTTGGTAGATCTTACCTGAATCTGACTATCCCATTGTGATGAATGAACATTTGTCATCATTTGCATCAGTGATATTTTAGTATTATTGATATACACTTACAGTATAGTTTTTGCTTTGAATTAGATTTTATTTTTTATCATTTGTTTTAATTTTAATTTTAGTTTTAGTAATTTTTTAAAATGTCTGTATAGTTTTTAGTTTTAGTTATTTTAGTACATCAACCTAAAATAAACAAAAATTATAAAACAAGCTGAAATAAAAAGTTTTAGTTATTGATAATAACAATGGTTTGCTCTCCTTCATTTTCATTTTTTTGCAATATAATTTTTAAGTAAATTTTTATGAGATCTCCTTTTCACTCTTTTTTTTTTTTTATCTGAACACAATGTTGTCAAACCTTTTTCAAAACTGTCACGGGAAATCACAGAAACAGGCAAGTAGATCCAAGTGCAGCTTTTTAATGAGGCTAATCCAAAACATAGTCGTCCAAGCAAAGATCAAAATCCATCCAACAGTCCATAACAAAAACAGGAAAACACAAACAGAAACCTGTGACCGTAAATTAAACCACCATGACAAGAACAGAACAAACACAGACTAAATAGACAGACACTGATTACAGAACTCAAAACAGCTGAGTATAATGACAGGGATAACGAGTCCAGGAGTGAGTTATGGGAAATGTAGTCTGAAACAGTGAAACAAGGTCCGGGGTGGAGTGCCCTCTGGTGGCTAGACAGGGCACTCCAACTGGTGGTCGTGACAAAAACCCTAAAATTGCACATTACGAAAATAAAATTACAAACATAATACTACAAATGTAAATGTTTCAAAAGACATTTACTAAGCTTAAATGATCTGCACTTGGTGAGACTACATTGTACATTTAACTTTTTAGACCACAAACGACATTTGCTAAAATAAAAAATAAAATGTTGTCTTTGTCCAAATGACATGAAACTTTGTACAGTTGTTAACACTTTCTAGATCTACAAATAAAAAAAATTGGAGCAATATCTTGATTTTATATTAGTGTAGAACAAAAAAAAAAGTCACACTCAGGGTCTTTGGAGTATCCAGAGACCTCAGGCAACAAAATGTAATTTTGTAACAAAATAATTTATTTATTTATTTATTTTTTTTTTATTTTTTTTTTAACAAATGTAATTTTACTCTGTTTATTAATGTTTTTACTTCATATTTGTGCAGTTTTTGGAGGATTTATCATATATTTTAAATTTATATAATTAAATAAATAAATATTTTATTAAGTAGGTTTTTATACAAAAACAGCTTTTTATATCAAATTCAGTTTATAAAAGACCCATATTTCTAACTTTCATTCATTCATAATTTGACATGGTTTAGTGTAAGATTTTTGCCCATCTTTTGAAAAATACAGTTTTTAAAAGTAAAAAAAATATCACTTTTATCAGTACATGGCTCCAGAGCTCCACTATGCTATTTGACTGACTGAAAGACATCTTTTCACAAGTATTTTTCAGTTGGATACATATCTAAATATTATGAAATCACAATTTAAACAACTCAGTTGTACAGGAAGGCAAGTACTATTTTAAGTGATGAGCTGCATCCCTCAAGCAACGGGTTTCAGTTACTTCCCTCGGGTTGCCGGTTTGTGGCCCCGAGATGGAAAACGAGACGCTACAGGAATACTTTTGTTCCTGCAGCAATTGAGGTTCTAAATAATAATAATAAGAGAGATGTTTTAGTATTCAATAGTTAGTTAAATGCAAGAAGGTATATGCATGTGTTTGGTGCAGCCTGTCATGACCGGTATATCTGTTGTGAATTGTTGTGTCTTGTATGTGTTTTCTCTGGACAACGAAATTCTATTTATCTGCAAAACAATTTTACCTGCGGGTACAAAATAAAGATACCTTGATTATGACAATAAAAATTACTTTTTGTCAAAGAAGTGAATTTTACATAAAAAGCTGTTTTTTGTATAAAAACCTATTTACATTTTTTTTTTATTTATTCATATAAATTTTATGATAAAACCTAAAAAAAACTGCAGAAATGTGGAGTAAAAACATTAATTGACAGAGTAAAATTACATTTGTTAAAAAAAACCCAAAGAGTGTACTTCCCAAACGAAGACCACACAAGGGTTAAAAAAAGTAAGTTACCCGGTTGCCTTAAAATTTCGAGTCAACTGAAAATTAAAAAATTTGAGTTAAATGAAGGCAATTCGTTTAATCAACAGAAACCAAAAATATTATGTTATCTGAACCACATTATCTAAGTTGATTTGACAAAAGAAAAAATGTTGTGGCTTCACTAAAACTGTTGACAATCAGCATGAAACAATACATTTGACCTCAAACCAAACTATGCATGAAGCTCTTTTTCATTCAACAATAGTTCATAGTGATCCCAACTATCTATCAAAGCTCTAAAAAGGACCAAAACATAAAAAAATGCATCATAACAGTAGTCCGAGATTGCTTTGTGTCAGAAACACAAATTTAAGTACTAATTCACTTACAGGACAACGGTTATGAAATACTTATAAGAAATAAGAAACATTAACAACTAAAGCATGAATAAATCAAACATGGAGGCAGGTTACCAGCTAGAGATAATAAAGTAATTATGTTAATAATTAAATTTTTATGCGTGCGTACTAATGAATGTGAAGAAGACAGACATCCTTTCAGGTATCTTGACTGGTAAGGGAATCTGAGCGGCTCATGATGAAACTCAGTGTTGTGCTTCTACACAAAATACGTGCTTTGTGTCTTAAATGAACAAGTGCTTATCTGGAGCGGTTCTTGTTGCCCTCCGGCCTCTTTATAGATCGGGCTCACACATTACCTGCTTTTTCTTCTGTACAAACACTTCCTTTAAAATATTTAAGACTGAATAAACAAAAACACGAATGAATCAATACAAATATATATATATTTTGTAAATAACAAAAAAATCTTTCCAGTCCTACAGGTACCAGCAACCATGATTTTGTTAGATTTGCTTTGCAATGTGTCAGTTTAAACTGTGCTTATATGGTTCAAAACTGCGCATTATATGAGCAAAACAAAATAGAATCTGATAACTCTTTTCAAAGAAAATCGTGTTTTTAAGATTATATCGACAAATGCCAGTGGTTTATATTGGATATCAAATGCTAAAATGTAAATGGAATGTTTGCAATCAAATATTAAAAATTGATTTGTTCATCTTCACTGTTTTTATGGTCATATGGGTAAATTTGATCTTTTAGTTTTAGCGTCTTAACTATACACTCTTAAAGGGTTAGTTCACCCAAAAATGAAAATTACTCACCCTCATGTCGTTCCACACCCGTAAGACCTTCGTTCATCTTCAGAAAACAAATTAAGATATTTTTGATGAAATCAGTGAGGCCTCTATAGAGAGCAAAGCCATTCAAACTCTCAAGGTCCATAAAGCTACTAAAACAGTCCATATGAGTTCAGTGGTTCTACCTTAAAGGATTAGTTCACTTTTAAATAAACTTTTCCTGATAATTTGCTCACCTCCATGTCATCCAAGATGTTCATGTCTTTCTTTCGTCAGTCGAAAAGAAAAGTTTTTGATGAAAACATTCCAGGATTTTTCTCCATATAGTGGACATCAATGGCTTTCAGACGGTTGAAGGTCAAAATTACAGTTTACATGATACCAGACGAGGAATTAAAAGTCTATTCTAGAGAAACCATCAGCCATTTTCGAAAAAAATACAACTGTATATGCTTTATAAACACAAAATATGACCAATCGAAAAAAAAACTTTTTGACCTTCAACCGTCTGAAAGCCATTAAACTCCACTATAAGGAGAATAATCCTTTAATGTTTTCATCAGAAACCATTTCTTTTCGACTGAAGAAAGAAAGACAGGAACATCTTGGATGACATGGAGGTGAGTAAATTATCAGGAAAAGTTTATTTAAAAGTGGACTAATCCTTTAATATAAAGCGACGAATACGTTTTGTGCGCCAAAAAAAACAAAAAAAACAAGATCAACAATATCAATATGGGCCGATTTCAAAACACTGCTTCAGAGCTTTACAAATCAAATCAGTGAATCAGAGCGCCAAAGTCATGTGATTTCAGCAGTTTAGGCGTTTGATAGGAGATCTGAATCACTAATTCGAAACAAAAGATTCATAAAGCTCAGAAGCCCATATAGATATTGTTGAAAAGTCGTTATTTTGTTTTTTGGCGCGCAAAAAGTATTCTTTTCGCTTTATATTAAGGTAGAACCACTGTACTTAAATTTTTAAATATTAACTTTTTCAAATAGTAGCTTTATGGACCTTGAGAGTTTGAATGGCTTTGCTCTCTATAGAGGCCTCACTGAGACATCGGATTTCATCAACAATATCTTAGTGTGTGTTTGTCTTATGGCTGTAGAATGGCATGAGGGTGAGAAATAAATGACTATTTTCATTTTTGGGTGAAATAACCCTTTAAAAAAAGCTTTCAAAAGGGTGATGCCATTGAAGAATCATTTCTGGTTCCCGAAGGAACCTTTCAGTGATCAGTTCTTAAAAGAACCATTTTTTCTTAGTGTTAAAAACATTTAAAAAAAATCTAAAGAACCTTTTGTGCAATGGAAATGTTTCATGAATGTTAAATGCTTTTAATGGAAACATCAATGACATTAAGAATCTTTATATATGTAGTAGTATTTTATAGCTTGCAATGATCATTGCTTTTTTCTTCTGTTATTCATTACAGACCCGTCGAGAAACACTGATCCGTGTCTGTGTTCTTGCAGTCTTGAGGGTTTCGGCTCCATCTTGTGGCACACTAAAGAACATAAATGAAAGATTGAGTACTTTACTGTAATATTGGTGAGATGTGTGAGCAAAATATTTATAAATTCTTCCATTCTGTATCGTCAGATTGAATGATGTCTTCTGCAATGGGGGAAACTCCAATTCCAGGTGCCATCTGTGAATCAGATTAAAAATCAATCGCTTTGTGTCAAATTGATAAATTAGTAAAAAATATATAAATATTATAGATTATGGATATATATGCACTCTTTGTGGCCATTCACGCAGAAAGCTTTTTGTGGTTGAAAATGTGAGTGAAACTCCACAATTTTTTATTTTTTTTTAAAGTTTAACATTTTAACTTAAGCGCCACGATTCCGTTTCATGCACAAAACGCTGCAAAAGATGGCTAAAAATGCGCGTTTACATTGTTTTTCAATGGAAAAGTAGTGCAGTGCAATGGAAAAACACACTATATGAATGGGATCTTAGAAGAAAAGGTTCTATATGGAACCGTATTTTATGGATTTAGTTTCAATTAATTAATTTTGTTTTAAAAATGCAATTCAACACTACTCGTAAACATAATGTACCAAATTAATTAACCCATTAAACATGAAAGTATTATGCAATCATATAAAACATTTCTCCTTATATAACTCTTTAAAATTGAGTCAAGAACCCTAGATTTCTAAGTAGAACTCAAACTTAAAAGTTGCAAATAAAACAAAGATTATTGGTGTACACTGTATAAGGTTCATCCAATGTGTTACTTGCCTTTTCTTTGTAATCGTTTGTGAAATTTTCTGTTTCTGAGTTTCCATAAATATTGGATTGTAATTAGCGATATTACAATAAACCAAGTGGGAAAAAGGATGGACCAGAAGAGCCTAGCAACACATAATCGCTCTTGTGTTTTGTGATGAAAAGCTGCGTTTGTCTTTCTAATGTTTCCTTTGAGCTATATATGATATGTTTTAGTGTATAAAACGGTTTGCGTAGATTGATTATCTTCATACATCAAACACATATTGAGTTTTGTCCATAATTAAACCTTTTCTCCTCACGTTTATCAAGAGCCACTCAGCAGGTTAGTTTCATTTAGCTTATATGTATCGATCGTATGCCTCAAATTTACGTTTGATTAATTGTCCGCTGTCAGAACGGCACAATAGACGTATGTTTGATCTTTGTACTGTAATCATCTGTTATCCGAGCTGAGACAGTAAATCTATTCTTGAAGGAAGTTGTTACAGCAATCTACACTGATACAGGGATGCATTACTTGTTTCTGTGAAGATGGATGTCTCGGTCTTGGACTCGTGTCCTTCCTCTGGGGTTCTTCGGTGGGATTTGCTTCCTTGAAGATGGATCTTCCAGTCGAAGACTTGTGTCCTTTTTTCTGGGTTTCTTTCGAGCTTCTTGAGGTCGTGTATTCCCCAGTGGAGAGCTGCTACGGCAAAAACATTTTCGCCCCATTCAGTCTGATGTGATGCATTTTTTATGAATAGGTTTTTTGATCTGAAGACAATGTGGTTGAACCTTCTTTCAGCAGTTGGAAAACCCAAAAATTGTACATTACAAACATATTTAACTAGCAAACTTAACACTGCAAACGTAAATGTTTCACATTGACGTTTTCAGAAGACATTTATTAAGTTTAAATAAAGTGTAAAACTTGTGTAAAACTCCTGAAAATCAGCATGAAACAATGCATTTTACCTTCTAAACATATATATATATATATATATATATATATATATATATATATATATATATATATGAAGCCAAAAAGATAGTAAAAAAAAATAGTTTTAATGTGTTAATGAAAAGTGGTCGCCATTAAAGTCTTGGGAAAGCATCTCAAGAGGATGTAATTTTTGTTCAACTTGTATTAAAATTGTTGTTAAATTGTATGTTTTATGATTTCGATTAGGCTAATTAGACATGCCTTTTTACTTAAATTTAATTTTGACCATTAAAGAAAGAATCCAGAAAAATGTAAACGGGAAAAAGAAAAAAAATAAATAAAATTTAATGTGTTTTTCGCGTTCTGATGACAATGTTGTCAAAACAATCTTCGTTCACACGGATCCGTGAAAACTAATAAAAACGCTGTATTATTCATGCCAGGCCAGTAGTTGGCGATGTCACTGCGTAAAGAAACACTACTGAACATGTAATAAGCACGTGCATGATGTCAGAGTTTTCACAAATTCGCGTTTTCTGTAGTTTACACAGAGACGATCACAGTATCGTTTTCAAAAACTTGCACTTTGAAACCCGTTTTAAAAAGTTTGCATTTTCAGGCTCCCAAAACGCCATTGTTGTGTAAATGAATAGCTCAAAACTGCACATGCGTTGAACATCTGTGTAGGTGTACAAGTCAAATGAAGTATACTTTCCAAGGCTGTGTGCATACACAAACATACGCATAAATATGCCCTCAATTAATTAAGGTTTTCCAAAGTGTTGTTCATGAGGGAACTGCAGCATGTTCATTAGTTTATGAAAATTAGTTAAATAACAAGAATGTGAAATTTAAATAAATCATTTTAAAATAAAAAACACTTGCTAAAAAAGTTGCAATATTTTGTTTATGTGACCATGACTATGATGACCACTGACATCAAAGAACCTTGACACAGTGTTGTTAAATTGTTGAAATATTAGCTTGAAATCTCAGGAGGACTTGAAATAGGCTACTTAATATGAACATTAAAAAAATAATAAGAAGAATCGTTGATTTTGATTCAATGAGGTGACTTTAATTGGGCTACAATTACCTCAGGTGTCGAAAAGTGCCGTTCGAAGTGCATCCAATCCATTCAAATATTCCATTACACGATGTGTAAGAGAGAACGAGACTGTGGCTCGATTATAGCTGCGCATTTTAATGTAATTATTGATATAACAGTTCATAATGAATTAAAATTGCCTTACCTCAGAAAAGCGCGCCATTTCCGTCAGAGTCGATGCGCGCGCTGCTTCAGTCAGGTGCGTGATTGGACGAGAGCAGGCATCTGATGACGTTTTCACCCAAAGTTGAATGTCACACGGAAAAATAAATGACGTAAAGAAAAATAACATAAATACTTCTTTACTTGTGTCGACAGATTTATATTTTTTGAAGGTGACCGGTCTACTAAAAAAAAAAAAAAAACATGTCAACATGTTTAACATGTTTAAGTCAACATGCCTCGCATTTAATCGAGATTGATTGCGTCTTTTAAAGGAACAGTTCACCCAAATATATATATATATATATTTATTTTTTTTTTTTGTGTGAACTTTAAAGGGTTAGTTCACCAAAAATGAAAATTCTGTCATTTATTACTCACCCTCATGCTGTTCCACACCCGTAAGACCTTCATTAATCTTCAGAACACAAATTAAGATATTTTTGATGAAATCCGATGCATAGCCAGAAATGACATTTCCTCTCTCAAGATCCATTAATGTACTAAAAACCTATTGAATTCAGTTCATGTGAGTACAGTGGTTCAATATTAACATTATAAAGTGACGAGAATATTTTTGGTGCGCCAAAAAAAATAAAAAAATAAATACTTTAGTGATGGCCGATTTCAAAACACTGCTTCAGGAAGCTTCGGAGCATAAATTAATCTTGTGTGTCGAATCATGATTCAGATCGCGTGTCAAACTGCTGAAATCACGTGACTTTCATGCTCCGAACCGCTGATTGGACACGTTGATTCATAATGCTCCAAAGCTTCCTGAAGCAGTGTTTTGAAATCAACCATCACTATAGAAGTCTTTTTTTTTTTTTTTTTCATATTTGGCCTCACTGAGACATCAGATTTCATCAAAAATATCTTAATTTGTGTTCAGAAGATGAACGAAGGTCTTACGGGTGTGGAACAGCATGAGGGTGAGTAATTAATGACTGAATTTTCATTTTTGGGTGAACTAACCCTTTAAGTATGATTGAAGGAAACCATAGGGTGGCACAGCAGGGCAGGAAACTTAATTATTTAATGCAATACTGTGAAATTTTGTGGACTTTACATCAATGTTATTTTATCATCAAGATACTAGTTTTTAATAAATATTTTGAAAGTCGTTTTATACTTTTCATTTTCTCTAGTTTTTGTCATTTTTTATTAGTTTAATGTTTGTATGTAGTTGCATTTGTAATTATATGTTGTTAATTTCAGTTTTTGGTTATTGTAGTACATAAAGTTAGATATTTACTTCAGTTAACATTTATTTTATTTCAAGTAACAAATGTTTTTTTTTTTTTTTTAAGGTTTTAGTTTATAATAACCTTTGTTTATATTGCTTTAAAACATGAAATAATGATCTTTAAGCACTATTTTATAGGGTGGATCACAAACTTCTTCATGCCAAAAATCATCAAAAGCCTATTTTAAGAGAATGAAGCTTTTTTGTATTGTAAAATGTTTACGGCAATTAAGCACAGTTTCCCGATAAAGTTAGAATCACCCATCACAACTGTAATTTTAAAAAATTAAAAGTAAATAAAATGTTCACCACCTACTTTTATTTTCAATTCCAATTATGAAGAGCTTCAAATCAAATGATTTCTGCACTCAAAATCCAAAAATCCATTCAAACTAAAAGTGAAAATTGGACGCAGTGGACGAGAAAAGTCTTCAAAAGCTTAAAATATAATAATCAAAAGGTAATTCAAACGCATACAGTCAACAGAATACAATGAACACGTTCTTCTAAGATGAAAATATAAAACACGTTTTCTTTATTTCCTGTATATAGACATATACCACTTGAGATTTGGAGAAAAGCACATATGAAGGCTATTTATGATGATCTCATCAGACAGCTGAATGCAGAGACAGAAAAGTTCTCAATTACAAATAGTAAAAAAAAAAACATTAGAAATTAAACTCTAAACATTTCTAACGCAGTTACAGAAGTCTGTCAAACACCAACTGTCTGCAAGTGGCTAATAACGGTTTTCATCTGTACACAAGAAAATTTGTACAAAATAAGAGATCTACCATTCAATAATAGATGGATCATAACAGTACATAATATGTACAATATCAGATGAAGCCATTTAGTAGGGGGATGCATACTAAAGGACACTTTGCTGTTGTATTTTTCTTTCATGAAACGAAACGGAAAGTGAAATTCACCACAATAAAAGCTTCCAGAGGGAAAAAAGTTATGCTATCGACACTTCGGCATTTTCGGGAGGAGAAATTAATTGTTTTTAGCACTACAGCCAAAAGATAAGATTTAAATTAAAAACAGAGAAAGGTTGGGAGAGAGAAAAATAATGCATTTGTCTATATCTAGTTAAATTTGCACATTCAAATCGAACATCAACAAGCATCAACAAGGGCCGAGAATAAAAACCTGCAAGCGTCTTAAAAAAAAAGAAATCACGTCACAGACATACGGGAAACGCAGAAAGAGAACTGCACCGTAGCTCCAACCGAATGGAAGTTCAAACAATGGTTCAGAGGGATTCGGACAGTCCAGTTCAAGTTTATCAGGAGAAGTTTTCTGACTTTTGTTGGGCGAAACGCATTTTGACGTCGCGTGCATGAAGCCAAAGTAGCAAATTTCAGACTTAAAATAAAAGGTTTCCTTTATCTAAAAAGGCACTCTATGCAAACGAAGGCTCGGTCAGAAAAACGCACACATAACTGGGTTTAATACGTTTAATATTGCCTGTTGGGAAAAAGAAATTAACCACCGTAAGGCCATTTCACCATTGTTTGAACAACCAAAATCTCCCCGGACGAACTTATTGCCAAGTTTCTTGACAAAAACGGAAGGGTATTTGCACTGGCGAGTGACGGACCCTATCATCGCAGACTAAAATGACATTTCATACATAAAAGACACCGAAAGAAAGCGAGACGTCGGCCCAAAAATCAGCGCTGCTCTCTCGGCCCTCCGAACAACCTGAGAATCGTTCGCTCGCTCCGAACGCAGTCGCGTCAAGCGCTCTTCCAGTCGGTGCAGAGGCACGTAACAGCTTAAAAGAAGGAAAGCGGAAGAAGACGGACCCGAGGGTGAGACGGGACTAGATTAGCGCGGGTTGAGGGGGTCTGGATGGGGGACGGACTCCGGTGCGGTGGCTTCTGGAGGGCAGAACTGGCTGTGTGTGTTTGTGGGTCACACCGGGGCCGTCCTGCGCCGCTGCTGCCGTCGGTGCCGAACGCGACGGGGCGAGACTGGGCTGGGTTTGGTTCTGGGCGTCTGTGGTCCTCTAGTGGCTGTCCTGGGTGCCGATCATGTCCTCCGCGCGCCGGTGCGTCTCCAGGGCCTTCATCATGGACGTGTCCTGAGGAAGCTCGGACTTGCGGCGCATCAGGGGCCGTTCCTTACGCTGGTCTCTGTGGAGCTGCGCAGAGAGAATAAAACACCATGAAATCACAGTCGCAACTAAACATCATTTTATTGTGTTTGTCCAATTGGCAAAAGGGTCAACTCAACCAGAGGTCCCCGGCTCAAATTTTTGATTTTGTTCATATTTTTTGTGTAGAAAGACAAACATAAATAGTGATGAAAGCAAAATATTAAACATCACAGATGTATATTTATTGAGTAATCCTCTATTCTGTAGAGGGGGTCAAAATGACCATTTTCACCAAATTAGATGAGTGTAAAAATGACTTTAGAAAGATGGCAGCATCATTATTTTATTTTTACACAAAGATTGGTAGATCTATTAGTAAAATCTGTTGACTTTATCAATATTTGTTTCATTATATGCCAACAGTGACCGCTCAAAAATGGCAGAAAAGCACTTCTTGTGTTCTTTGCCTCAAGTTTGCATGCCTGTAACTCTTCTAGATTCATTTTTTAATAAACTTTTCTTTTGAAATATTCATTTTCAAGGCCCTATATAGTTCAGTCCCATAGATATGAGGATCTCAATGTGAGAAACATTTGGTTTTCGATCACTGAAAATGGGTAAAAATCAACAATTTGAACATGGAGCTGCTTTGAGATCCCCATATCTATGGGAATGAACTATATAGGGCCTCGAAAATTAAGATTTTAAATGGAAAGTTAAGTAGGAATGAGAATCTAGAAGGATCTTAAGATATCTTGAATAGTTTTAGAGTTACAGGCATGTGAACTTTAGAAAAGGAATATTTATGACACTCAGGAATGTTCTATGCAATTGAGTTGATAGAAAAACACGAGATATATTTCTAGTTTCAACATTATTTGTTCTTCAGATATTCCTTTTTAAAATAAAAAAGTATCATCTATATGCAAAGTGACTCAGATTTGGTTTTTGACCACTGAAAATGTGTACAATTTACTCATGGAGCCACATCAAGATCTCCATATCTTTGGCATTGAACCATCAAGAGCCTTTAAAATTAAGATTTCAAAAGAAAAGTTTGTTAAGAACCAGAACCTAAAAGGATATTAAGATAGCTTTAAAACTTCTTGAGTTACAGATATGCAAACTTGAGGCAAAGAACACATAATGAAACAAATATTGATAAGAGTCAACAGATTTTACTAATAGATCTACCAATCTTTGCTGCCAATCTTTCTAAAGTCATTTTTAAACTCCTCTAATTTGCTGAAAATGGTCATTTTGACCCCCTCTACAGAATAGAGGATTACTCACCAAATATACATCTGTGACTTTTAATATTTTGGCTTTCATCGCATTTATGTTTGTCTTTCTTCAGGGAAAATATTAACACAATCAAAAATTTTAACCGGGGAAATTTCCAAAATTTGGTTGATTTGACACGGAATGACCCAAAAGCAAATATTTATGCCAATACAGATTGATTGAAAGCAGCTTCACAGTGATAAACAGGAAAATAAGCAAACTTCACTGTAAAGCAGCTCTATATAGTGTCATTATTCAGATCAATATTCATCCAATAGTGTCAGTGCAGTCAAATTAATAATGAAATATTACTGAATATTAGCTGTCTCTCAAAAATGAAGATTCTGTCATCATTTACTCTCCCTCAAGTTGTTCCACACCCTTTATGAGTTTCTTTCTTCTGCTGAACACAAAATAAGATTGTTTCTAACTAAATAGTTGTTGGACACCATTGACTTTCCAAAGTATTTTTTACAGATATTCTTCAAAATATCTTCCTTTAGAAACTCATACAGGTTGGGAACAAATTAGGGGTGAGTAAATTATGACAGAATTTTCATTTTTGGGTGAACTATCCCTTTAAAACAGTTCATATTCTAATTTAAAGTCAACATGAAATCAAACGATGTACTAGGGTTGTAACGGTATGAGATTTTCACGGTATGATAACCATCTAAAAAAATATCACGGTATTATGGACAATCAATTATTATTATTATTATCATCATCAGTTAAAATGACTTATAAAAACATTCAGGTTTTTGTTGTTGTTGTTGAACAAATGCTTTATTATAACAAACTTGTAATCATTTGTTTGCTTTGTTTATTCAAATTTCAATAATCAAAAAAATGTAATAACTCATTATGGATTAGATTAACAATTTATATTTATCATTAGTAATTTATTAAAATTTAGAAATTCTAGTTTGACTTCATTCTTCTGGATTTTATGATTTAATACAAATATAATATAAAAAAGGTGGTAATGAAATTAATGCATAAAATTTTGCCAAAACATAAAAGTTGTAAAATTTTCGTTTGATTACATTTTATAACATTATTTAATTGTTAAAGTGCTGCACAACAGAGATTTACTAAATTAAAACAGACAAAAAATATATATTTTTAAAAGGTTTAAATATTAATAATAATAATAATTATTATTATTATTCAAAAGTAAAAAATAAAAATTCTGTCAATTTCTTCGAGTTAAAAAATGGACTTTTATTTTGAAGGGTTGTAGTGAACTTGAGTGAGCTTTGAGTTTCAGTGTGTATTTGAAAAATGTGTTTTTCTCAAATAACATCATGAAATGTTTATTTGTTTTTAATATTTTCAACATTGATAATAATCATAAATGTTTCTTGAGCAGCAAATCATCATATCAGAATGATTTCTGAAGGATCATGTGACACTGAACACTGGAGTAATGATGCTGAAAATTCAGCTTTGATCACAGGAATAAATTATATTTTAAAGTATATTAAAATAGAAAACAGCTGATTTACATTCTAAAAATATTTCACAATTTTTACTGTATTTTTGATCAAATAAATGCAGTCTTAGTGAGCAGAAGATCTTAATCTTAATTATTTCAAACTTTTGACAGGCAGTCTACATTATATCTTTGAACAGAATATATATTTACAGCTTCATTTACGCTTCAAATTGTCAGAAAAATAAAACGATTTACTATTTTTACTGTATTTTTGATCAAATAACCTTCTTTGAAGCCCTTTTACCTGAGTGGCTTCTTCTTCTACGGTCTTCTTTAGCATCATGACATCATCAATTGTCGGCCCGTCCGTCTCCATATCCATCGGACTGCTGAGGCTGGAGGAGTCGATGTACATGAGAAACTAAAGCAGAAACAGCCAATAAAGATATTTAATCTGAAATAAATGAAAATGTCTATTATATAAGCTGTGTTATTTGCAGATCTGGGTTCTTCATGCCCACACGACACGATATCAGAGCGCTTTACCTGTGGGTTTGATTTGGCGAGGTTCTCGATCTTTATCCACGCCTCCTCACGCTCTTTCCACTTCGCCTTTTCTCTAATTTACACAGAGAAAGGAAATATTTAGCAACACGCGGGAGAACATCAGCAAGCTTGACTGTGAAAGTCTGAGTAAGTGCTTCCTACTTGTTCTTCTCTGCTCTGAACTGCTGCGTACAGTCGTCAAACAGCTTCTGGTTCATCTCCATGAACAGCTTCAGAGCGTTATAGATCAGCCCGTGGATCGTCCTGACAACAGGAAGAGGAAGCGCTGTTTATTCATCATATGACAATGTTAAAATCTCTTCATCAAACAAGCTGAACAGCATATTAGAATGATTTCTGAAGGATCATGTGACACTGAAGACTGGAGTAATGATGCTGAAAATTCAGCTTTGATCACTGGATATAAATTACACTTTACTATATATTCACATAGAAAACAGTTGTTTTACATTGTAAAAATATTTCACAATTTTATTATTTTATTTTATTTTTGGTATTTTTAAATCAAATAAATGCAGCATTGGGGAGCAGAAGAGACTTCTTTTAAAAACATTAAAAATAAATACACACACACATTGTGCAAATATACATTTCTTTATCAAAAAGTCATAAATTAATTTTGATATATACACTACCGGTCAAAAGTTTGGAAACATTACTATTTTTAATGCTTTTGAATGAAGTCTCTTTAAGGCTGCATTTATTTAATCATAAATACAGGAAAAAACAATAATATTGTGAAATATTATCATCATTTAAAATGATGGTTTTCTATTTTAATATACTTTAAAGTGTAATTTATTTCCGTGATCAAAGCTGAATTTTCAGCATCATTACTCCAGTCTTCAGTGTCACATGATCCTTCAGAAATCATTCTGATATTATGATTTATTATCAATGTTGGAAACAGTTGTGCTGCTTAATATTATTTTATAACCCGAGACACTTTTTCAGGATTCTTTGATTAATAAAAAGTTAAATATCAGCATTTATTTAAAATAGAAATGTTTTGTAACAATATACGCTACCGTTCAAAAGTTTTTTTGAAAGAAATTAATACTTTTATTCAGCACGGATGTGTTAAATTGATAGTGATAGTAAAAGATTTATATTTTGAATAAATGCTGTTCTTTTTAACCTTTTATTCATCAATGAATCCTGAAAAAGTATCACGGGTTCCAAAAAAAAACATTGATAATAATCATAAATGTTTCCTGAGCATCAAATCATCATATTAGAATGATTTCTGAAGGATCATGTGACACTGAAGACTGGAGTAATGATGCTGAAAATTCAGCTTTGATCACGGAAATAAATTATATTCTAAAGTAAAATTAAAATAGAAAACCATAATTTTAATTTGTAATAATATTTCACAATATTACTGTTTTTTCTGTAGTTATTATGAAATAAATGCAGCCTTAATGAGCATAAGAGACTTAATTCAAAAACATTAAAAATAGTAATGTTTCCAAACGTTTGACTGGTAGTGTAGTTTTCATTTTCCACCCCCTCTGATCTTTGCGGTTAAACAGGTTTGTAGGACTTCTATATGTAAATGAGCTCTCTTATAATTGGCTAGCCTCTTTGCATGTGAAAAGACCCTTCAAAATGGGTTACATTTCAAGTTACTCGTTTATTTATTAGTCAATATTCTCAATAATCAGTGGGGTTCTAATTCACCAAAATAAGCATCGCTGCAGCTGAACTTGTAAACAGCGTGACTCACTTATTCCAGTGGGTTTTGGAGTTTCGGTACAGCGACGGGAACATGATGGGCAGGATCCGCGCAGCGTTGTCACTGATTAAACTCATGATGTACTCGTTGTTCCAGTAGTAGAGAGCTCGCTCTGCAACCTGAGGATCACACGCATGTAAGCGAGATGGAATGACATTGAATTGACTTTCTGCTTTAATTAATGAGCAGACCTGGAAATGTGGACTGGAGACGCATTTGGCCAGCTGTCTGAAGAGCGGCTCCATCACTTTGACAAACTCTGAGGGCTCGATGACGTCCAGAATCTCTTCCAGCTCGTTCAGAAACATCACTTCCTTTGGACTGTGAGTCTTTGGCCAGTACTTCAGAAGAGCCATCACCACCTGACAAACAAGCAAAGAACATCAAAACACATAAAATATGAAGCCCACAAAACAGTCATACAGATCTGGAACAACGTGAAGATGAGTAAATGATGACAGAAATGTATGAAAGAATCACCCAAAATAACATATATGTGCTTTGCCTCTCTTCTAAGCAGGAATAAAAACATAAACATGTTCATGAAGCAGTTACAGCTTTATAAGAGCTGACAGGATACAGAGAGTGAACACAAGATGGTGCTGAAACCCACCGGCTCAGTAAGTGTGCTGTCCTTCTCTAGAAACTGCACCACACAGTAAGCCAGCTGAAACGTCACAACATCAGGGTCAGTGACAAACCACAGCCATCACAATGAAAATACTCTTCATATCACGCCACAAAAATGAGGAGGAAGAAATTATATTTTGGGTTAAGAAAATAAAACCTTTTTTAGAATCATTAAGTTTTTTTTTTTTTATATATATTAGGACATTAATTTTATGATAATTTGACAAAATCCTCAATAATACATATGGATGTTTCACTTTTGAGTTTGTTTTCAATTCCAATTTTTCTGAATGAACATCTTTCTTAATGACAATCTAATGTAATTTATGCTGAATTCAAGTAATACGAGACAAATAATTTTTTTTTAAATAATAATGCATTTATATTTATATATATATATATATATATATATATATATATATATATATATATATATTTGAATTTATATTTTTTAAACAGTACACATAAAAGTTGTTTACATCTCGCAATCCCGACTTTACATCATCTCGCAATCCCGACTTTACATCATCTCGCAATCCCGACTTTACATCATCTCGCAATCCCGACTTTACATCATCTCGCAATCCCGACTTTACATCATCTCGCAATCCCGACTTTACATCATCTCGCAATCCCGACTTTACATCATCTCGCAATCCCGACTTTACATCATCTCGCAATCCCGACTTTACATCATCTCGCAATCCCGACTTTACATCATCTCGCAATCCCGACTTTACATCATCTCGCAATCCCGACTTTACATCATCTCGCAATCCCGACTTTACATCATCTCGCAATCCCGACTTTACATCATCTCGCAATCCCGACTTTACATCATCTCGCAATCCCGACTTTACATCATCTCGCAATCCCGACTTTACATCATCTCGCAATCCCGACTTTACATCATCTCGCAATCCCGACTTTACATCATCTCGCAATCCCGACTTTACATCATCTCGCAATCCCGACTTTACATCATCTCGCAATCCCGACTTTACATCATCTCGCAATCCCGACTTTACATCATCTCGCAATCCCGACTTTACATCATCTCGCAATCCCGACTTTACATCATCTCGCAATCCCGACTTTACATCATCTCGCAATCCCGACTTTACATCATCTCGCAATCCCGACTTTACATCTCGCAATTCCGACTTTGCGACTCACAATTCCGAATTTAAGACTCGCAAATCCAATTTTAAGACACATATGGATGTTTCACTTTTGAGTTTGTTTTTAATTCCAATTTTTCTGAATGAACATTTTTCTTAATGACAATCTAATGTAATTTATGCTGAATTCAAGTAATACAAGACAAATACAATTTTTTATAAATATTAATGCATTTATATATGTATATGAATTTTTATTTTTTAACCACAGTACAAATATGAAAAATGTGCTTAGTTAGAATGAAACGTAAACAGAGATCTTCTGCATTATTTCTAATTGTATCTTTAGTTACAAAAATACAATTAAAAATAAAATAAATAAATAAATAATGTACACACAGTGGTCGTACCTGTGGGTGATAAACACTGAGTGACTTCACTTTATGCAAAGGTAACAAAACTTTTAAAAGGAAGATTTTGTGCTCTTCTTTCAGCGGTAAGGCAAAACCGTTGATTATGCTGGTGAGAAAGAGAAAGAAAGACACATGGATCATTCTGAAACAGCCAATAATAACAAAGACTTCATCGTGAATGAGGCTTAAGACACACTAAAACTCAAACGAACATCAGATCATGAACATGTATGTAAACTGTAAACCAGTGTTTGAAACCACTAATACACGGCCTCAAGTGTCTTACTGCTCTCGTAGAACTTATGTATGGAACCTTGTTTCCACCGCTGAATAAAAATTTGAAAAAATATAAGTCTTTATTTCTTGCAACCCCAAATTTACGTCTCAATTTCTCAATGACTCGCAATTTCCGACTTAGCGACTCGGACTTTACGACTCGCAATTGAGTTTCTCTCGCATTTCCGACTTAGCGACTCGGCCTTTGCGGCCCGCCATTCCGCCTTTGCGGCCCGCCATTCCGCCTTTGCGGCCCGCCATTCCGCCTTTGCGGCCCGCCATTCCGCCTTTGCGACCCGCCATTCCGCCTTTGCGACCCGCCATTCCGCCTTTGCGGCCCGCCATTCCGCCTTTGCGGCCCGCCATTCCGCCTTTGCGGCCCGCCATTCCGCCTTTGCGGCCCGCCATTCCGCCTTTGCGGCCCGCCATTCCGCCTTTGCGACCCGCCATTCCGCCTTTGCGACCCGCCATTCCGCCTTTGCGACCCGCCATTCCGCCTTTACATCACGCAATTGAGTTTACATCGCAATTCCAAATTTACAACCCACAATTCCGACTTTGCGACCGACTATTCCAACTTTGCGACTCGCAATTCCGACTTTACATCTCGCAATTCTGACTTTACATCTCGCAATTCTGACTTTACGTCTCGCAATTCCAACATTACATCTCACGACAGGGTTTAAATCCCGCAATTTCGACTTTGCAAATCACAATCCCAACTTCACGACATGCAGTTCTAACTTGCGGAACTTGCAAGTTCAGATATAAACTCAGAATTGCGAGATATAAAGTCAGAATTCTAAGAAAAAAGTTTGTGAGAGAAAAAGTAGCAGTTACCTTTTTTATTTTTTTATTCTGAGGCGGAAACAAGATTCCATAGATTTGGCACAATAATATTACATCAAATTAGTTCTTGGTCACAAGTGTGTGTGTGTGTGTGTGTGTGTAACAGCTTCAACGTGAGAGCAGAAATAGATTTTATTGAGAAAAAAAAATGTTTCATACCTTCCTAATATTTCCAGTAGTTCGGCTATTCCGTTATGATGCTCGGTTTCATAGATGAACCTGCATGGAGATAAAAATCAGATAATCTGCAGAAAAATAATTATAACAGAAAACCCATAATGCAGACAGCAGGCTCTTTAAAAGTCATGGAATCATAATTAACTATTCATTAAAATAAGTTCACATTATTCCAAAGGAAAAAAAAAATATTTCAAAACATCAAACTGCTTCTGAAACAACATTTCATCTAATGTAATCAAGACCATGTGGGCAGTGAAACAATATTAATTAATTTCATGATCTGGACGTTATATAGTTATACAGTTTTTTTTTTTTAAGATCACGCGAGTCTCACCTATAGAAAATGTTATTAATCTGTTTCCTGATGTAAGCTCTGAGACCCAGGAACTTTCCGTAGATGCGATGGAGAGTCGTCTTCAGAAAGTCACGCTCTCGAGGGTCTTCACTATCAAACAGCTCCAGGAGCTGCAATCAAATCACACACCAATCATCAATCGATTACACTTATAGAATGCTGAATTAACATCTTCACAAACAGTTTTTTCAACCACACAGTATCATTATTTCCGTCTTACAATCATTCAGATGATCACAGAAGTCCTTGGATAAAAGTTTATAGTTCAGATATAAACACTGATGTCTACAGTAGAGATCAAAATAGAGTAAATCACCAAACTTGACACTTCAAATAAATATTGTATCAATTACATCGTTACGCCTGTATTTGTCATTGAATCAAGAGATTAATTCAAAAACGCTGATTCATCCAGTAATGAAACAAGTGAAGTCTTTATGAGTGAGTCATTGAATCATTCATTAAAATTGATTTTTTTAAAGAAAATAATTAATTCAAATTATTAAATATTTTTAAATAGACGGCAGCATTTTTTTAAGTTTAAAATGGAGATCACGGTTCTCCCATGATTCTGAAAAGACAACTATAACACATATATGACTCATCTGTGTCTCGAGGTGCGTTCACACCATGCTCTAATTACCATAATAAAAAGTGTTCACTTCCTCTTAGAGCTCATACTTAATATAATTGACTGAATAAAGTCTCAAAATGTATTACAAATACTACAGTGTGTTCACATATGTATATATTTGATGCACAATGTCTGTGCATTAAATTATTGCTGTCGCAGTATATGCATGTATTTTTCTTTATCATTTACAGCGAGCTTACAAAAGCATGTATAATATATTTGATGATTTTGTTGCATGTAACAATGAAGTGCAGCATGCATTTGTGGGAATCTTTAATGCTTTTAACTCAATGAGAACAAAATAAAACTCTTGTTCTCCACTTTTGTAGCATTTTTCAAAAATAAAACACGGTTTCATCACCCTTTAAAACTAACATTATTATTGAGGGTAACACACACAAATGCATTAAATACAATATATTAATGCAGGGAAATAGAAACTCTCACACTGAATAAGTATATTAATTTAAGCTGCTATGTGCACATGATATTTGGAGTCATGCACATGCATTGTGCATTTTTAAGACAAACAATTGATTGATTTTCAATGCCAGTTGATTACAGAAAATCTAAGACAAGCTACACCTGAACGCACACGACGAGTCCATTTCAACATACCTGCAACACAAACTTCTGGTCGATGTATTTCTTGGCTATGTTGGGTTGAAAGTCTGGTGACTCTAAAAACCGCAGGAAAAATTCATAGACGAGCTGTGGAAAGAAAAATAAGTACTCATTTAGTGGCCACTTTTATCCAAAGAACAGAACACTTTTTAGTGGGAAATATTTTTATTATATTTTATGTTATATAATTATAATAATTTCATGACAATTAAGCACATTTTACACCCAAAACTAACGCGTCCACATAATTAATTACACATATTTTTCTTAATTATAGGATTTTATTACTATAAGTAAAAACAATATGTAACACTTTACTTAAAGCCTTTATAGATGTATTTTTAATGCATCAATTATGCACCGTATAATGCATTGCATGATCTCATGCATAACTGTAACCACAGTTATTATACATTATAATACTAATCGTTTCCTTGAACACACCTTTAGAGCGAATAATTCATCAAAACACACGACAAACAACAAGTTTCAGACATAACAAGGAATCTGCTAATTTTATAATGCATTTTAACTTTGCTTAAAATTATTTACGAAAAGATATAATGCATTTAACACCTTTATAATTCATTATACATAAAGGCTTCAAGTAAAGTGTTACCAAACAATATAATTAATTATCAATGATACATTTTGTTTTATAGGATTATTTAATGAATAGAAAGTTCATAAGAACAATTTATTTCTGATCAAGCTAACGCGTCCTTGCTGAATTAAAATTATCATGTCGTTCACCTGCAGGTGTGGCCAGGCCGCCTCTAACGTGGGTTCATCCTCCTCTGGGTCGAACTCTGCGCCGGTTGGGTTGGATGATGGTGGTAACGTCCGAAACATGTTGATTGCAAACTGTAATGGACAAACCACATAAAACTTGCTTAAGAGTGTGTATATAGATATATAAATCAGTAATCAGTAAACACTCATTTCTGTACAAACTTTCTGGAGGTCTTTATCAACAAACCAGCGCTGGTTGATTAATGAATCGTGGCACAGATGAATCATAAGAAAAGGTTTTAATCCTCCCGATCGCAGCACTTTGAAGTTCTTGGCTTTAATCATCAAAGTGTGTGTGTTTTTAAGGGGAAATGTGCTTGAGAACATATTATCATGCTTATTTCGCAAGTCCATTTGCACTTCGATAGGCCGCGGCTTAACATCAGCTGCGGGCTCTAATAAATATCAAAGAGACGTAATTCAGCGCTGGAATAACTGCAGCTGGCAGAAGCACCGAGGCCAACGGCAGGTCAATCGAAGCTCTGCTGCTAAACGCAAAGCTCTCGGCCAAAAATGGCCCCTTAAAAGGATGGCGAAACGACAGATCTGATTTGGAGGAGCCAACAGATTTGCACAAACGCTCAACACCACCTTTTATGGCCGAGATCAGTTCACGTTCACCGGAAAGAAGCTTTCGCTGTGCATTCACTGCATCATCTTATCAAGTCTTCTCTTATTCACTCTTCTCAAATAAATTTTTTTACAGCCTAATCATCTGTTATTATTTTGAAATCCAATATAAATATAAAAATCCAATATAAAAAACATTTAATAATCTGCTAATTTCTTAATGTTCATTTCAACATTTACGAATACATTATTAAAATTACTTTGTCAATATTAATCTGTTCACTGATTCTTGAGATAAGGGACAAAACATGTTTTATAATTTAGTTTTTATTATTTAATACATTATTTTCCAGACTGATGTATTTCTAGACAAAGGTCTCAGCTAATGAATCATGTAATGGAACAGTGTTTTCTAAAAATGTACATGTTGACAAATACTGACGGTGCTGACAAATACTGACGGAGTTGACAAACACTGACGGAGTTGACAAACACTGACGGAGTTGACAAACACTGACGGAGCTGACAAACACTGACGGAGTTGACAAACACTGACGGAGTTGACAAACACTGACGGAGTTGACAAACACTGACGGAGCTGACAAACACTGACGGAGCTGACAAACACTGACGGAGCTGACAAACACTGACGGAGCTGACAAACACTGACGGAGCTGACAAACACTGACGGAGCTGACAAACACTGACGGAGCTGACAAACACTGACGGAGCTGACAAACACTGACGGTGCTGACAAACACTGACGGAGCTGACAAACACTGACGGAGCTGACAAACACTGACGGAGCTGACAAACACTGACGGAGCTGACAAACACTGACGGAGCTGACAAACACTGACGGTGCTGACAAACACTGACGGAGCTGACAAACACTGACGGTGCTGACAAACACTGACGGAGCTGACAAACACTGACGGAGCTGACAAACACTGACGGAGCTGACAAACACTGACGGAGCTGACAAACACTGACGGAGCTGACAAACACTGACGGAGCTGACAAACACTGACGGAGCTGACAAAAACTGACGGAGCTGACAAACACTGACGGAGCTGACAAACACTGACGGAGCTGACAAACACTGACGGAGCTGACAAACACTGACGGAGCTGACAAACACTGACGGAGCTGACAAAAACTGACGGAGCTGACAAACACTGACGGAGCTGACAAACACTGACGGAGCTGACAAACACTGACGGAGCTGACAAACACTGACGGAGCTGACAAACACTGACGGAGCTGACAAACACTGACGGAGTTGACAAACACTGACGGAGTTGACAAACACTGACGGAGTTGACAAACACTGACGGAGTTGACAAACACTGACGGAGTTGACAAACACTGACGGAGTTGACAAACACTGACGGAGTTGACAAAAACTGACGGAGCTGACAAACACTGACGGAGCTGACAAACACTGACGGAGCTGACAAACACTGACGGAGTTGACAAACACTGACGGAGTTGACAAACACTGACGGAGCTGACAAACACTGACGGAGCTGACAAACACTGACGGAGCTGACAAACACTGACGGAGCTGACAAACACTGACGGAGCTGACAAACACTGACGGTGCTGACAAACACTGACGGAGCTGACAAACACTGACGGAGCTGACAAACACTGACGGAGCTGACAAACACTGACGGAGCTGACAAACACTGACGGAGCTGACAAACACTGACGGAGCTGACAAACACTGACGGAGCTGACAAACACTGACGGTGCTGACAAACACTGACGGAGCTGACAAACACTGACGGTGCTGACAAACACTGACGGAGCTGACAAACACTGACGGAGTTGACAAACACTGACGGAGTTGACAAACACTGACGGAGTTGACAAACACTGACGGAGTTGACAAACACTGACGGAGTTGACAAACACTGACGGAGTTGACAAACACTGACGGAGCTGACAAACACTGACGGAGCTGACAAACACTGACGGAGCTGACAAACACTGACGGAGCTGACAAACACTGACGGAGCTGACAAACACTGACGGAGCTGACAAACACTGACGGAGCTGACAAACACTGACGGAGCTGACAAAAACTGACGGAGCTGACAAACACTGACGGAGTTGACAAACACTGACGGAGTTGACAAACACTGACGGAGCTGACAAACACTGACGGAGTTGACAAACACTGACGGAGCTGACAAAAACTGACGGAGCTGACAAAAACTGACGGAGCTGACAAAAACTGACGGAGTTGACAAACACTGACGGAGCTGACAAACACTGACGGAGTTGACAAACACTGACGGAGCTGACAAACACTGACGGAGCTGACAAAAACTGACGGAGTTGACAAACACTGACGGAGCTGACAAACACTGACGGAGTTGACAAACACTGACGGAGCTGACAAACACTGACGGAGTTGACAAACACTGACGGAGCTGACAAACACTGACGGAGTTGACAAACACTGACGGAGTTGACAAACACTGACGGAGCTGACAAACACTGACGGAGTTGACAAACACTGACGGAGCTGACAAAAACTGACGGAGCTGACAAAAACTGACGGAGCTGACAAACACTGACGGAGCTGACAAACACTGACGGAGTTGACAAACACTGACGGAGCTGACAAAAACTGACGGAGCTGACAAAAACTGACGGAGCTGACAAAAACTGACGGAGTTGACAAACACTGACGGAGCTGACAAACACTGACGGAGCTGACAAACACTGACGGAGCTGACAAAAACTGACGGAGCTGACAAACACTGACGGAGCTGACAAAAACTGACGGAGTTGACAAAAACTGACGGAGTTGACAAACACTGACGGAGTTGACAAAAACTGACGGAGTTGACAAACACTGACGGAGTTGACAAACACTGACGGAGTTGACAAAAACTGACGGAGTTGACAAAAACTGACGGAGTTGACAAACACTGACGGAGTTGACAAAAACTGACGGAGCTGACAAACACTGACGGAGCTGACAAACACTGACGGAGCTGACAAACACTGACGGAGCTGACAAACACTGACGGAGTTGACAAAAACTGACGGAGTTGACAAACACTGACGGAGCTGACAAACACTGACGGAGCTGACAAACACTGACGGAGCTGACAAACACTGACAGAGCTGACAAACACTGACGGAGTTGACAAACACTGACGGAGTTGACAAACACTGACGGAGCTGACAAACACTGACGGAGTTGACAAAAACTGACGGAGTTGACAAACACTGACGGAGCTGACAAAAACTGACGGAGTTGACAAACACTGACGGAGTTGACAAACACTGACGGTGTTGACAAACACTGACGGAGTTGACAAACACTGACGGAGTTGACAAATACTGACGGAGTTGACAAACACTGACGGAGTTGACAAACACTGACGGAGTTGACAAACACTGACGGAGTTGACAAACACTGACGGTGTTGACAAACACTGAGCACTTGTCAACCATCAGACATAAAACGTTTTTCCTCCTTAACCACGTGTTGTACAGTGAAGCAATTTTGTTTTCTTTCTTCAGTTTTAGCTCCCTTAATAATCATATCAAAAATGCCAAGATTTATCCCACAACTATTTACAGAAACTATTACACCGGGATCACGGCGTTGACATGATAAAGGGGTGACAACAAAGACTTCAACATTGTTTGTACAAAATATAAAAAATGTAAAACTTCCAGGACTATGTGAGACTGTGAGATCCACAATGATGACCTGATTTACTCAAAATAAAAAATCCTCACGGAGATGACACAAAGTGAGGACACAACTTTGACAGGGATTTTTTTATGGAAAATATAATTCAAGACTTACTTTTTGTATTGTTTGGTATATTACAGATCTTTTAATTAAAATGTATATTTTTTAATTTGTTCCAGTTTTAAACACTTCGTTTCACTCGTGTGTATATATACACATCACAATAGGGAAGAAAAGATGAGCGAAACTTTCATGCCAACTTCAAGCAGTTCAGGAACTTTCTTCTGGTTGCATAAGACATTTCATAATCGCTCTCTGAACGTTCGGGTGCTTTCGTCTCAAGGTGCGCCATTAAATTGATTTTGGAGACTTCAATGCTACAAACCCGCTTTAAAAGTTTTCGTGTGAGCTCACCATGTGAACCACCTCAGGATAGATGGGCTCGGTGATGACGTTCCTGTTGTGCGTGATGTACTCCACCATCTCGCTGAGCGCCGCCCGCTTCACCTCCTTCCATTTCAGGTCGCTCAGGGGGTCGGATACGAAGTCGAAGAGCACACAGCACTGACGCAGCTTCTGCACGAACAACTTCTCCTGCTCGGCGGGAGGAACATCTGCAGCGACGGAGAAGAGGACAATCAAACAAACACGACCATCTCAAAAACAACTGTTTTGATACATGAATTAATCTCCTCCAGTCTTCTGTCATCTGATTGATAGTGTAGACTGTTTTATCCAGTGAAAGTTTAGTATAACTGTACAAACGTCCTCCAGCTCGTGCTTCACGTGTGAAATCTGCGCTGATTTCATCAAGTAAACATAAGAATAACTTTGATATTGTTAGTAATATTTCAGCTGGACTGAAGCAGCTTCGGTTTACTTGATTATCCAGACATCATTTATTATAAAAATTACGAGGAAAGTTTTTTTGTGCATGTCTCAATCATAATTGTATTGAATTGCATTATATATGTTTTAAAACTACAGAGCTTTGATCATAAAACTATGACATATTATTGGCAGATATTGATTTTATATGCATTTTATGTGCTATACTGTTATAAAGATCATTGATTTATATTACAAGCATCAGAATTTATTTTTTTTTGTCTCTATAAATATCTGCAACGAATTGCATATTTTTGCTCAGTTTGGGCCTCTGAATAAAATTCTGCAGTTTTTTCCTCCATATTCTCACTATATCAGACTATAGTATCAAATAACAAAACACACATGTAAACTGTATTGTAATATTTTGTCTAAAAGGTTCAATAAACTGTTCCATTTAATTATTTCATATGTCAGGCTTTACAGGTTAAGCTGCATTTTGTATTGGGTTTTTTCTGCATCAGTGTCAAGCAAACTTTATGCTTTTATGATTTTATGTTTTTTATTTTAATGGTCAAATGCACCGTATCGTATTCACGTAAAAAGTCTGACCTATGCGAATGCAAGCGGTTAGGAGAAAACGTGTAACAGTATATTAGATCCGTGCATTCATTCTTAAAGGGACAGCAGCCTCATAAACTTAAATTTAAAATCTTTTAAATTAATGTTAATGTCAATTCATTAATTTAAAAAAAAAAAAAAAAAAACTGATTTTGCTTGAAAACTTGAAAAATCACCTTGGTATCTTTAATATGAATCAATATATATTTATACAGGGAAGACTATACAGCGTTTCATTTTCAAATTTGATTATTCAATTTCTGTAGTATTTCTTACAACATGCTAAATAAATCTAGGCTACTACACTTGAAAAACTTTATTCAGTTTGCATATTTTTGTTTACTTTTTTGTCCTAATGTTTGTAATTTGCTTATTTGTTCCTATTTTTAATATCAAAATTTTTTTTTTTTACTTTATTACTGCCAGTCATGTGTGTAATGATCACAGTCAGCTTAAATGACATCGGTTTTATAATACTGGGTTGACTAAAAAGGGACGAAAAACAGTAAATTTCAAGGTTCACATGTAATTGACCTATTAAATGGTCTACCGCAGTCAAATAGGAAAAATAACAATCTATGCATATATCGAATCGAAATTTGATTCAAAATCGAGAATCAATGTTTAACCGAATTGTGACCAAGAATCAATTTACTGCAAATCAACTCTTAAGGTACCAAAAGATTCACACCCCTAATTTAAATATCATCTTACTAAGATTATGGACAGATATTTGATATGCACTTCATGTCAGTATCTGCTATTCTGTAACAAATATTTCATTGATTTACATTACAACAGAGTTAATTTCATTGACGAATAATTTGACATTTACATCAACAACATTTTTTATTCACAGATGAAAACAGGACATGAGCTGGCATACTCTTGATGCATGCCTCATAAAATGTTCAAAAATATAAAATTCTGGGAGAAAGCATGACAACACAAAAGAGAAATATATTCGGTACGGTTTCTGTGCGCACAAACCCGAAGCACACATCCGCGTATACAGAAAGTTATACAGCGCAAGAGTACTGAATTGAGCTCTCTTCCGCATCTGAATGACAAACACACAAAACTATGTCAAAATATCCATTTTGGAGAGTATTCACATAAACAGAGTCAGTTATTTCTCAAGAGAACAAGCAGTTGTGAGCACATTCGGTCTTAAAGTGACAGCAGCCTAATAAACTTAATGCCGCCTGCGCCCTTAATATTAATCAAACAAAGAGAAAAGCATTCACTGCTCTTTTATAGCTTTAATAAGGAATAATTATATGTAATTTATACAAATAAATATGTCTGCTTGAAAAATAATGATGCAAGTTGTTATAAAGAGTAAATACGTATATCATTCTTTAGGGGAAGTGATTTTATTAAATTTTAGTTAGTTGCATGTTCAAACTTTAATACTTATATTTACATGTTAAAAAGATGTTTTCTCCAGGAGTATGGGTTTGGAAATTTGAGAAATTCTTAACTAAAGCATTACAATTTAACTTAACCCATTAGATTTTAGTTGACTAAAACTAAAACAATTCAGATGACTAAAATATGACTAAAAATAAATGCCATTTTAGTCAAAAGACTGACTAGAAAATAAAATTTGTTATCAAAATTAATTAAGCATCAGAATATAATCTTATTTTTTTGTCCATAGCACCAAATAAGCACCAAATTGCATATTTTTGCTCAGTTTGAGCCTCTGAATAAGACTTTATGAGCCATTTAAGTATCAAATATGATATAAAACAAAACACACGCAACTGTTTTGTAATTTTTTTTTTAAATGTTAAAAAAAAGTGACAGTTTTTTGACAATTATTTCATATGTCAGGCTTTACAGGTACTTTTGCATATTGCATTGGGTTTTTCCTGCACTGACGTCAGACAAACTCATAATGTTTACATCACATGATTTTCTTTTAGTTTTGCACGGTGATTCTTCACAAAATTACAAAGAATTTTGGACCCCATTTACACATGCATTTAATCTAGATCACTAGATTCTGATCTTAATACAAAGTGTAAACGGGTCTAAAATAATATGAACGACTTCAGTCTGCATTGCAAACACCTTCATTATTTTGGTCCTGACACTGAACGCGATCTGTAAAGGTCACGCCTGTGAGAAACTCAACTCACGGTTCCCTTTAAGCACATGGGAGTGGCGGCTGTGGTTTACATGTGAAAACACCACCGCGATGACACAGACATGTCAACACTGATGCATCAATTCATAAACAACTCAATTTGATTCAAAACAAAATGAGAAAGCATTTGAACATCCTTGTACGTACTGCGTGTGAAATGTTAAGTATGCAAATATTCTGCATGCATTGAATACTGCATCCCACAATGCAATGCAATTGGCTTGACCTTGCTTTTCCAGTGTGATGAATGATATTCTATGCATATTTACATAAGTATGCACACTGTACACTGCAGGAATGTTAGTATGCATGCATGTTTAAAACATTGCAATTGCACTTCATCTGATTGCACATGAAGAAAAGGAAACATAAAGCAGAAGAAACTGGCCGTCAGGATGCAGTTTCAAGCAAGCATGCATGCATTCTTCCTGAAGCTGTGACCTCACTTCCCCTGACATCATCAGTGGCCTGGTGAGGGGGGATGGGACTAGTTAAACAGACCCCCTCCTCCTCCTCCTCCTCCTCCTCCACCAGCAGCAGCGCATTGTAAACAGAGTTTTCCACATTTACCTGAGCAACACACAGGCTGAGTTCAAAACCTCCCTGAACAGCATTTTTGTGCTTCGAATGCATATAGTGTGCTCACAAATGCATGCAAAAATGCTGCAAAAAATGCAGTCATAAAAACAGCAGGAAACTCAAAGAAACACATTTGAATCTACACCAAAATCCTTCAAAATAAAACCTGTCGAACGTTGAAAATTCCTCTGCCTTCGTAACGACGGCCACAAATCATCGCATAGCAACCTTCCTCGTCGCTCTCTTCCTACACAGACACAATAAGACAAACGTCTCACCTCTAAAGTGCATGAGGGCCACCGGCTGAAAGGGCCCGTTCGCGCTCGGAGCATCCAGAACCATCCTGGCCTCGTCTTTAGAGCATGTCAACATCTATCAGTCCAAATGGGCGCGAGACGGCTGCCGGCTAAGTTGAGCTGTTAGCCTCCATTTTAGCACAAACACTCTCAGCAGAAAATGAAGCTCCGCTGCTGGAGGGAAGCAGCTAGTTAGTGATGTCACCCATCAAAAAGAGGCTGCTGATTGGCTGGGGGAGATCATGTGATCTTAACCAGCAGAGGGCAGTCTGAGGAGGCTGCTGATTGGCAGGTGGGAGCAGGAGAAGGCGGGACCTGTGGATTTGATTGGCCGCATGCAGGCCACATGCAGATTATGGGATATTTCACACAGTCCTGCAGAGAGCTGGTGAAGAGCATCACCTCGGCTTCAGACAATAAATAACTGCTATTCTCGCGACACGTGCACATTTTATACTTGTGCGTGTTAATAATGTAAACGGAAGCAGATGTAAGATATAAAATCTGTTTTGGTTTCAATTTTTCTGGATTTTTAAATGGTTGAATTTAATTTTAATAATCAAAAAATAAACACTTAAATCTTTAATAATCTTATATTTTATTAACAACAATAGAGACCTATAAATTTAGTTTTATTTAAAATTATTTTTTTAATGGTTTAACTAAATTTTAATAATCAAAAAAGATGTATAATCAATTGAATTAATAAAACTTTAACAATTTATTAGTTTATAAACAATTTTAACAATATTTGTGCCCTATGAAATGTTTTACTTTTTCTCCCAATTTTTGGAGTTTGGATTTTTAATGGTTGAATTTAATTTTAATAATCAAAAAATAAATACTTAAATCTTTAATAATTTAATATTTTATTATTAACAATAGAGAACTATGAATTTTGTTTTATTTTCTTTCAGAAATGTGTTTTCTGGATTTTTTTTAATGGTTTAACTAAATTAAATATCAAAAAAGATGATTAATCAATTGAATTTTTAAAACTTTAACAATTTATTAGTTTATTAAAAATTTTAACAATATTTGTGCCCTATGAAATGTTTTACTTTTCTCCCAATTTTTGGAGTTTTAATTTTTTGGAATTTTTGGAATAGTTGAATTTAATTTTAATAATCAAAAATTAAATTCTTAAAACTTTAAAAATGTAATTATTATATAAATAGTGGCCTATGAAGTGGGTTTTATTTATTTATTTATTTTGAAATTTCTAGATTTTCTGGATTCCAATTTTAATATATATATACATACTTTGTCGTCTGTTCTGGATTATGTTTTTAATTGTTTAATTAAAATTTTAATAATCAAATTAAATTCTTAAAACTTTAACAACTTTATTATTTTAACAACAATAGTGACCTATGAAATAAAAGTTTTATTTTATTCAGAAATTTCATGTTTTCTGGAATAAATACAATTTTAATAATCAAAAATGATGTCTAATCAACTGAATTCATAAAACTTTAACAACTTTTATAGTTTATAAAAAATTAAAAATATTTGTGCCCTGTGAAATGTGGTTATATTCTGCATAGTTTTTTCTGGATTATGTTTTTAATAGTTTAGTAATAGTAGTAATTAAATTTGAATAATTCTGAATCTGTGTTGTATAATTTATTACCCATTAATTATCAAAATGGGTGCTAATAAACACTTAATTATCTGTAAATGGAATATACCGTTTTGCCCACTGAAGAATTTAAAGATTATGAATCCTAAAATAGGGCTGTTACTGTTAATCAAATGAATGCATAAAACTTAACGATTTAATTAATCTCTTTAAAAACACCCTGGTACCCATCGTTCCCACAGTATATTAAGTGGCCTTAACTACTATGTACTTACATTTAAATTAATAATTTGATACAATGCAGTTATTGTGTACGTACATGTTTTTACATTGTACTTATATTTTAAAAACACCTGCATGTAATTACATCTGTAATTAATTTCTGTAATTACATTTATGTTGTCCCATCCCATACCACCAAACCTGCCCCTAACCTTACTCGTATCCCACCTAAATAGCAGCAAATTACAATATGAACACAATATGTACTTATTTTCTGATGTTATGACATAGTAGTTAAGGACACCTAATATAAAGTGAGACAGCCTAGCATCACTTTTACATCATCATGCTCTTTTTGCATCATAATGTTATTGATAAATGCAGAAATGTGACCCCTGTACGGCATCCTGACAGTTACTAAAGTAAGTCTGTCGTTTCCCTAAAACACATCCTTTTGCGAGAAACATCATATCTTGGCTTTACCTGCGCAGGGCTTCAGCAGGAAATAAAACCATCGTCCCGCTGATGGTAAATAAAGAAAAAAATGATGACATAACAGTTTCTGACAAGAGCCCGTCTCAGATGCACGATAAAAGGCGACCGCAGCGAAACGCTGACAGGAAACCACATTCAACACCTGCAGCTGCTGAAGAACCTCGAAGCTCAGAGTAAAAAAGCCTGTGACTATATGAATGCAACAGGGACAATGAACGAAATCACGGAAATCATCATTTGTCTATATTTTACACTATATTCTGCCATTTTTAGGTAGTAAAAGTTAAAATGTAGGAACATTTCAGATGTATTTATGCTAAATCAATATATTATCCATCTATATAAAATTATACATATAAATACACAGAGATAATTTAGTTAAATAATATAGATCTTACATGCATCCATTTATTACTTAATATTAATATTTTTAAGTTTTAATTATTAATAAATGTTCCTATATACATATATACACACACACACACATTATTATTTATTATGTAATTCACTCGTGTTCCAGTATCTACGTAAAACAGCATCATCACATGTGCAAAGATGTGTGTGATCGGGCGCTGATTTACAGCGGACCCTTTAATTTGAGCAGTGTAACTTATGTTTAGTTGACTGCATTTTAGTTTGATGATGAATGGCTGAAATGTCAAGCTATAAACACTATTGTCTTCTGCAACGTCTTCTGACATTTCTGTATCGCACTACTATCAGAAAGGACGCCGCATACTGTTTTGCACACTACTTTTAATAGCGCAGCACGCAATGTATTTCACTGCAAACGTGTGATTTGCATGATCAGAGAACATGTGCACATCTTAGTGATTTATGTTATGGAGGAACCAGCCATAAAACTGAACCGGTGAACTGATCTGAATGTCATTTTGCATTTTTAAATATGATCTCAGCTGTGGATTTTTATGGGTAACAGTAATGCGTAGATGTAGGACAGTAAACACCTGAAGGGGAAGACAAAGTAATATGAAATGATTACACATACAGTATTGGTTCTCTCTGCAGCACCGCAAATGAAGAAGTGAAAGCAGTTCGCACTGGATATTTAAAGTATATTAGTTGTATTAAAGCAGTGGTTCTCAAACTTTTTAGCGTGCATTACCATCCTTCCGCGATTCCTCTCTCTTCCACTTCGACTGCAGTCACGCCTTTACCATTAAGGGACAATATTTGCCCCCTAAATTGATTTTCCAGTGCAAATTTTTACCTTTATGAATAACTTTGTAAATAAATAATGTTATAAAATAAATAAAATACATTTTATATAAAAATGTTCAATAACCTTTAAATGTTAAACTAAAACCACCAGTAGGTGGCAGCAAGTCACTGTTTTTATGAGTGAGTCATTGAATCATTCATTCAGTAATGAAGCAAGTGGCTGTGAATGAATCATTGAATCATTGAATCATTGACTCACGATTCGTTCAAAGCCGCAGAATTGTTCGCGAAACACAGACGTGTGTTGTAGTTCTGCTGTGGTTTCGTTATTATTTCATTGCAAAATATAGTAAATACTGACAGTACTGTGTTTAAAATGACCTGCTGTATAATAATGTCACGTTTGCAGTCATGTGGATATTTGGGAACGATTGCATTCTTGCTCGTTATCATCATTAAATACAAGAACTCACACAAGGTATGTTTTTTGTATCGGAGAAAGTTTGAGTCTTAAATCGAAATTAATTCATTATCTGTGTCTATATTTGTTCTTCATGCGAGTATGTGCTAAATCCCCACTTTTACAAAGCTGCATTGTCAAGAACGACAGTAATTTAGCATGATTTAACCCTTAAATGCATACCTCGGGTCTTTAGTGACCCGGGACGTCATTCACTACCCTCCTCCATTTTTCAAAGTTAGACATCAACCTTCTTGGTATTCCTCAATCAATTCATCATAAAAAATATAACAAGAAAAAAAAAATCATAAAATTATAAAACAAATTTTTGTATTCATTTTTTGGACAAATTGTATAGGGTCGCTAATGACCCAAGGTGTGTATGAGTTTATGTATATTTTTTCTGCACAACAATAACTGAATCTTAGATGATGGAATAAGTGCAATTCACCTTTATTCCACAAGGTGGCAATGTCTGATACACAATGCTGAAGAGACGACTCATTCAAACAGAAAACGAAATAAGCAAAACATGAAATGGCTCAGCGATTTACTGCAGAATAAGTACTGAACGCAATGAAATATGACTTTAACTGTCACTGGATGGATCTGGTGAAGCTGTTAGCGATCGAAATATAAAACATCTGCTCAAACTGAACCCTTTCAAGCTCCAAAAGGGAACAAAATACGATTTATTTTATTCTTCTGTAATTGTTACTCTAATATCAGAGGAGTTTAATATTATCGCGACAGGTAGAGATCCTTCCGTGTCAGATATTGATCCGGGTCGATAAAGACCCGAATATGTAAGAATGATTGGCGAAACAGTCATGCACATCATATGCATGCTGCTTGTGTGGATACAGTCATTTTTGACTGCAAATGATGAGGTAATTTGATTAAATGTACTGGATTTATGGCATTTTGGCAGTTAGAAACACATGCTCGGTTTTAATATTATTTTAAGGTAGAATTAAATGAACTACTTAGCATTTGTTCACGTATCCCCTGTTGTCACCTCACATACCCCAGTTTGCTTTAAAGGATTACATGAATGATTAGGCTCATATGATATAATGACAATGAAATTCAAGATGAATTTTTGTCTCAAATTTATATCATATGATATAGTTAAGCGATATCACACGAGTGCCGTTTTTGTCCCGAATAGCACGAATGCAACAGTTCAATAAACCAGAAGTTAATGTTGTGTTGTTTTAGACACAATATTGTCTGTTTTTTGCTGGATTTTGCAAATGAAAATAGAGCAGCACACAGCGGTGGTTCGTTTGTGAATGAATTCGCATTTGGATTGAATCAACTGGTTGAAACAATGATTCAATGACTCATTCATAAAGAGAGACATTTACTTATTTCTGAACGAATCAAATGAACGAATGAACTCAATGACGTACTCATTTTTGACATTTACTGCCACCTACTGGCAGTTTTAGTTTTTTACTTAAAGTATCATTTCATTAAATAAATAATAATAATAATTTCATATTTTGGCCAGAAATAAATTCTTTGTGCTGCGAGACGAAGTGGATCCACTTTCTGGATTTTGGTGTTCGTTGTACGGTGGCTCTGAATTGTCAAAATACCTCTCAAAATGCCTTCTGCGGAAACGAAAAACGCAGAAAATTGAACCCGATCCGAATTTTTTTACTAGGAAGAACGTTTCGGAGGCAGTGTGTAAATGTGATTGTGGTCGTATTTATTTTTTAAATGTCGGACTCAAAAAAAAAAAAAAACTTTCTAAAGCTACTTTTTGTAATGTCGATTTGATGCTTTTTCTCAATTAACGCAATAATGACTATCTTTTGGGGGTAATTTCTCTGCCAGATTAATGTGCGATTCATTTATGATCGACTAATCAGCACATGTAATAAGATTCAAAATTTTAAATGCTTAGCAGCCCAAATACATATATTATATATATATAGCTTTTTTTCTCCAAATATCTGCAACCCATCTGTCAGTCTAAAGTTAGCCACTAGTGAACCAGTGGTATCATAGTTAACTTTAATGAAAACTGACTGGAACACACCTTCCAGCCAATCAGAATCGAGTATTCAGACAGACCACATTTAAGCATTTCTACGCCTGTCAGTTCTGACAAGAAGAGTGAAGAGGACAAACAGATCAAACGTGGTGACAGTAATTACGTAAGATTCATTGGCATGGCATTCTGTTCTAATGAACGAGATCTTTACGTCTGATCAATATCGAGGTCACAGCTGTGATAATTACACCCGGGCCTTGGCATTAACACCAATGCGCCAAATGCGGGTGTATTTCAGCAGTGGCATGTAACATGTCACTCCTACAGCCACTTTTGGCAGGTTAAATTTTATATTTAATATATACATTTTTCAAATTTAGTCTTTTAACCCTTATAGGGTTTTTTCTGATCCCAAACGATATTTGCTAAAATAAAAAAAACAGTTCTCTTTGTCCAAATGGCATGAAACTTTGTACAGTGGTTAACACTTCTAGATCTACAAATAAAAAAAGAAAATTGGAGTGAAATCTTGTTCAGAGACACTAGGCAACAAAATGTAATTTTGTAACAAAATATTTTTTTTAATTTTTTTTTATTTTACTCTGTTTACTAATGTTTTTACTTCATATTTGTGCAGTTTTTGGAGGATTTATCATATATTTTAAATTTATATAAATAAATATTTATTATTTTTTATACAAAAACCCACATTTCTAACTTTCATTCATGGGGATAACATGGATAATTTTACATGGTTTAGTGTGAGATTTTTGCCCAAATGCAGTTTTAAAAGTTAAAAATGATCACTTTATCCAGTAGATGGCAGCAGAGCTCCACTATTTGCTGTTTGACTGACTGAAAGACTCTTTTCACAAGTATTTTCAGCTGGAATCATATCTAAATATTATCAAATCACAATTATAACAATAAAAGTTACTTTTTGTCAAAACAAGTTTATTATTTTTGTAATGAAAAA